>NW_012104621.1:788674-831434 GCF_000951045.1 Mandrillus leucophaeus
TTTTTTTTAGGGAGAGTCTCACTCTGTTGCCCAGGCTGGAGTGCAGTGGCATGATCCGCAATCTCGGCTCACTGCAACCTCCATCTCCTGGGTTCAAGAGACTCTCCTGCCCCAGCCTCCTGAGTAGCTGGGACTACGGGCACATGTCACCATACCTGGCCAATTTTTGTATTTTTAGTAAAGACAGGGTTTCACCACATTGACCAGGCTGATCTCGAACTCCTGACCTCCAATGGTCTGCCTGCCTTGGCCTCCCAAAGTGCTGGGATTACAGACATGAGCCACTGCGCCCAGCCAAAGCCTCAGTTTTCTTGTCTGTGGACTGCAGATATTAATAACACCCACCACAGAAGGATTAAGTCCCTCACACAGACTTGGCATGTGCAGGAAATTAAGCAGTGATAGTGTTCATAGCTGTGGTTGTTGAATGACTGGAATTGAAACTGCAGGCATTGTTGTGTTTCTCTAGCTCAGAATTTCCTCCATGTGAACTCTGGGGGATCCCATCCCACATGATCGTCCTCAAAACAAGGGTTCCGTGGTCAAATGGGCTTGGAAAATGCTGCAGACTGCATCCCTCTCTGGTAAACTCACAACTAGTGAAGACTTCTATTTCCCGCAGCTTGGCAGGCTAATGGGGGATTCAGTCTCCCACTAAAAACATGTAAAATGCTGCATAAGATATTTTTGTAATAAAATCTTTTAAATGCATTAGAAAGCTATCTGTAAAGTGAGAAACACACAAAAGCCAAAAATTAAGTGAAAATAGAAACTCTGAGTGAAAAATTGAGTAGTAACCCTGGTTATTGCCCTAGGGGCATTTGCTGACTCCCAGGTGAACTTGAGCCTCTATTTTCATGGCCTCCAGGGTATTGGGAACAAGAGACAAATCCACAGACATCCAAAGTGGGAAGTCTAAAAGGAGCAAGCCACCTAAAGCTGGAACCCAACAGGGCTTCCAGAGTAAGGCAAATAAGATGGAAACCAAGCTCCTCCCTCTGTCCCTCCAGCAGTGAGAAGGAAACATCAAAAACCATGGTACCGGGTGAAGAAAAAAAAAAAACTCCAAAGAGAAATCCAGAACTATATGCCAGTCCCTGTGTGGTTTCTAAATTTATGTTTAGATAATTCACACTTATCTAAACATGAATTCAATTTTGCTTTTGTGGCTCATCCAAAAGATCTCAAGCTAATAACTGAGCTTAAAATGATCTTGAGTTGGTGGTGTTCAGAAACTTGTTTGTTGGAGATATAACAAATTCTCTCTAGGAAAACTTACCTTCAGTTCAGGCCTCAAAGGATTCCCACAAATAAAATGCCCAGAATAAGAGCTCACAGTGATAAACAAAGAGCAACAAAATCCCCATAAACACAAGGAAACAAAATGCCTTGAGAAAGAGGCAGCAGGAGACCAGCAAAGACTTCAGATATTATAAGTATTAGACACAGAACATAAAATAATACACTTCTAGTCAAATAAAAGGGGAATTGGAAACATGAATAAGAAGCAAGAGACTATGAAAGTGACCAAGTAGCTATAAAAGAGAATAAAATAGAACTTTTATGAAGGAAAAATTAAGAGTTGAAATTTTAAAACTATGTATGACTTTACTACCAGGTTACATATAGCTGAAAGTAGAGTTGGTGAACTGGAAGACAAATCCAAAGAAAATAACCAGAATATAACACAGAAAGATAAAGAGATGAAAATATGGGAGAGGGGTAAAGAGACGTGAATGAAAGAGCAGGTCTAACATACAGCCATTTGGAGATACAGAGAAAGAAGAAGACCTAGAATCAAGGCAATAGTCAAAATAATGGATGAGAACTTGCCAAAAATGCCAAGAGACACCACGCATTTTAAATGAGATGAGAAGTCTGCAGAGTATATAGGAGAAACCCTTTGAATTTATTTAAGCCTTTATTTTATTTTATTTTATTTTAATTTTATTTTATTTTAAAGAGAGGGTCTCACTCTGTGGCCCAGGCTACAGTGTGGTACAATTATAGTTCACCATAGCCTCAAACTCCTGGGCTCAAGCAATCCTCCCACTTTAGCCTCCTGAGTAGCTGGCATGTACCATCATGCCTGGCTAATGTTTAAATTTTTTTTAGAGACGGGGTCTTGCTATGTTGCCCAAGCTGGTCTTAAACTCCTAGTCTCTAGCAATTCTCCCACCTCAGCCTCCCAAAGTGCTGGGATTACAGGTGTAAGCCACTGCAACTGGCTAACCCTGTATTTTCTATACTGGTTTGACCTCAGGACCCCTTTCGATGGAATAGCTGTTACCACATTGGAGACCAATATTTTGTCTTTGGGAAGCTGCTTTGGGCCTCGTTGTAGAGATCACCTCTGCAACTTGATTCTAATCTGTTCCCTCCCTTGGCCTCTTACCCGCAATTCTGGCAGAATTACGGATCCAGATGAGGAGATTTGAGGAGCTGCTGCCCCAAGTGTGTTGGCTGGTGATGGAGAATTTCAAGGAGCACCACTGGAAAATGTTTTGCACCTCCGTAAAGGAGATCCGAGGACAGTTTGAGGGACAGCAGAAGCAGCTGGAGAAAAGAAAGGTAAGGGCCTTAGGATGAGCCCTTCCACTCCAGGACCAGGGGAACTGGGAGTTCAGAAATGGTGGCAGGTTGCGGGAAGGGCCAAGTCCAAGGGAAGAAGGTGAGCTGGGCTTGGGATTTTTGGATGGGGTCTGAGGGACAGGAGCCATTGGCAAAATAAGAACTGAGCCAACAGCTTCTACATAGAAGGTGTTCAGTAAACTCCTTGTTGGCTATAGTGGGTGGGTGTGCTGGGTTCCATGGGGCTGTACTCATTGAGATAACAATAATTGTCCACACTGGTCTTTGGAGCTGTGGAACATGGGTGCTACTGATTTCACTGGACTAAAGCTCTGATTGTGCTGGACAGATGCTCAGCCTTTTCTCTTCCAAACCCCTTGAGTCAGCTCCAGCCATGCCCCCCTCTTAACCCCTCTGCCACTCTTCTGCCCACCCATCACCCCCACAGACCCAGGTCAGAGGACACATGAGTCTGGCCATAATCATAATTGACAGAAGACATAGGTCAGTGACTTTTGGTGGGTTAACATCACCGCTGAATTCTGGATTGTTTGATTAAAGGACAAAAATGCCCAGAAGCTCCATCTAAATCTTGGACACCCCATACATTTCCAAGAAATGGAGTCTCTACACTTAAGTGAAGACAAAAGGCAGGAAGAGCTGGACAGCATGATTAGGATGAACAGGGAGAAGCTGGAGGTAGGTCAGTGATACTATTGATTCCCCAGTCCAGGCATGCTCCAAAAATAGCCCAATGGACAGCCACTGACAGCACCAGGTGCAGCCCTTTGTTGATATCTTGGCCAAAGCAGGCATGATCGTGGTTAGGTTTTGTAGGTAAAAATGGCCATTATTGGCATTTTACCTTGTATCCTTTTTGACTTCTAAATTAATTAATTATAAAATTACCAATGATAACTTTTATTTTGTGATCCATGTCTAGTTTTATTTCCTCATCTGTGAATTGTCTGTGTCCCTTGTCCATTTCTGAATCATTTCTTATGTTTAAACCAGATCACGTCTTGGAATAGGCCTCCTGGTTGAGGGCCAGATGCTGGTTACTTGGACACAGTGGCTATAATGGCTTGGGTCCCCAGATCTCCCTGCAGAGTTCACCCATCCCCTCTTCAGCTGGCCTTGGAGGGATGATCCTCTCCCAGCAGCACTGTTCTCACCATGTTTTTTCCAGGAATGTTCCAGAAGGAATGGCCAGGTTTTCATAACCAACTTGGCCGCCTTCACCGAGAAGTTCCTACTGCAGTTGGATGAGGTGGTCACCATTGACGACGTCCAGGTTGCAAGTAAGAGGCACCACCAGCCTTGTGTCCTGGCCCCGGGGGGCTAGTGAGGGTTAGGTTGGGTAGGGGTCTGCTTTCCCCAACTCTATCAGAGTGAAAACAGGTGATCCATTGAGGGAACTGATTAATTTTTGTTTTCCTTAAAAATAATTTTTTGATTAAAAAGCAAATGCCAGATGGCCCAATGTTTATATATAAAAAATGAAACCCTATTGAGTAAACATTTCCATACTCTTGGGGTTAGGGACAGCTTTTCTAAGTATGACAGGAGAGCTAGAAGCCATAGAGGGAATGGCTGGCTCTTTGTAGCCAAAACAAAAACAGAAACATGTCAATAGATGGAAAGATAAACCACAAACTGGAAAAGTATTCCTCACAACTTATAGATCAGAGAAAGGGTTAATATCCCTATGGTACAAAGAACTCTCACAGGTCAAATTTTTAAAGAGACAAAGGACAAACCCATGCTCTTCAAAAGAGAAGCAGTTCATATGGCTAGTCACTGTAAAAGATGCTCAACTTCACTGATGATGAAAAATGAAAATCTTAAGTATTATTTAGATATCATTTCTCACCAATAGCCTGGCAAAGTTTTTACATTTGGTAACAACGTAAAAGAATGTCAAGAAACAGAGACTCCACAGAGGCTCTTGGTAGAGCATACATGGATACCGCTGTCATAGAGAACAATTTGTCAGTGCCTGTCAAAATTGTGAGCATTAAGACATTTGGCCTAGCATGTCTAATTCTAGGAATTTATCTGAAAGAAATACTTGGACACTTTTTCAAAGGTATATGTTCAAAAATATTCACAGCACTGTTTGAAATGGCAAAGAATTGGAAGCAACACTAACATCGATATACAGAAAATTCAATGGGCCAGGCACAGTGGCCCACACCTGCAGTCCCAGCACTTGAGAGGCTGAGGCAGGTGGATCTCTTGAGCCCAGGAGTTTGAGACAAGCCAGGGCAACATGGCAAAACCCCATCTCTACTAAAAATTTAAAGATTAGCTCGGTGTGGTGGTGTGCACGTGTAGTTCCAGCTCCAGCTCCTGGAGGTGGAGGGCGGTTGGGAGGGTGCTGAGGTGGGAAGATGGCTTAAGTCTGGGAAGTCGAGGCTGCCATGAGCCTTGATCACACCACTGCACTCCAGCCTGGTGACAGAGCAAGACCCTGACTCAAAGAAAAAAAAAAAAAAGAAAGAAAATTGGATGCATAAATGAGGGTGCCAGATGTGCAGGTAAATACCGTGCAGCTGTTAAACTAGGTCTGCATGTGCTGACCCAGAAAGACATGAAGGAGGGCTGTTGTGTGAAAAAACAAATGGACAAACAGAACACGTCTATGAGCCCATCTTTTAAAACACATGCATGATATCAACATGCATACTCACATCTGTTTAAATGAATCTGTGTGGGAGACAGAGACAGAGACTGGTACCAAACTGCTGATGGTCACCTCTACTGGGTGGGATTGCAAGAGATCCCTAAAACCTTTTTTTTCCCATCACAAAGTGATGTTTACATTTTTAATAATGTACATATTACTTTTATAGCTATAAGATTAAAATCATACATTAAATGTTATCCATTTATCACTGATCTATAGAGTAATTAAAATATATCCTTTTTATTTGTAAAGGTTTTTATTACAAAAACAATAAACGTTCATTCCGGTAAAACAAGAAAATCAGTATGAACCAAGAAGCAAGTGAAGAACACAGTCCTTCCGCCCTGAAAGCAGCACCCTTTGCTCTTGCTGTTCATCCTGCCAGACCTTTCCCTTTGGGCACAGGCCTGTGTGTCAGGGTGGCTGGGGAAGATTACAGGGCTTGGACACTTTTGTGACCTGATTTCCCTGCAGGTGAACCTTGACCCGGCTGGCCAGTCAACACTTCTCTTCAGCGTTTTCAGTTGTTGCACACCATAATTTAATAAGCACTGTAACTTACTAATTAGTCCGTTTGCTATTGAACTTTGAACCATTTCCAGTTTCCCACCCCTGTAATTATGCTGAAGAGAATCTCTGCATCCATGCATCTCTAGGGCAACAGACTCCTAGAAGTGCGGCGTCTGGATCAAAGTGTGTACACATTTTTGAAGTGTTGGTCACTTTTCTATATCAGAGGTCTCTGTCAAGGGTGAGCCTCGTTTGGGAAATCAGGGCCTTGCAGAGATGCTGGGGTCAAGACCCCAGGGAGAACAGGCAGGTGAGCTGGTAGTGGAGCCGATCACAGTCCCTTGCAGGGAACCCCTGAGCCAGGAAGACTCCCTGCACCAGGCCCTAGGAGGCCTCTGCCTGCTCTGTAACTCAGCTTCTGAGCCAGGCCACCTGGCCTTGCCATTCATGGCAGAGGAGTGTACAGGTTGCCTGCCGGTTCTCTGCACACAGAGCCCTGCACCCTCTCACCCCCCGATCTAGAAAGAACCCCAGAGCATCAAAGATTGGCTTATTGAGCTAGATAGTCAAGGGACAACCTTGAACGTGTTTGTTCCAGGGGAGGTTCTTAGTCTGGAACCCGTATGAGCTAGCCTAAGCCAAAGAAGGCTCTATGAAGCATATCCTGGGACTCATGGAAACTGCAGGAAGGTCAGAGCATCAAGCTCGGGTTTGGAGCTGGGAACAGCACCCACACCACTGCTCAAATTCCTCCAGCCATGAACCCCTGCCTCTGCCACCGCCCCGAGCTGTGTGGCTGGTGCATTCAGCTTCTCCATGGAGAGGGCTCAGCCTGCCATAACTCCGAGTGGGGAGGAGGGGCGCCAGTCCTCCCGCCTCTAAATGTAATGCCAGGGAAATCCCTTGATCTCAGGCTGTCGGTGTGGCTGTAGTCACTATCCCGTCTCTTGCCTCTAGGGATGGAGCCCCCCAAACAGAAAATATCAATACTCATACGAAGGAAACTCGCTGGGCTCTCCCTGAAGGAAGAGAGTGAGAAACCCCTGATTGAACGTGGAAGCAGGTGAGAGCCAAGAGCAGCAAGGACTACTGTAAATGGCTGTATCTGCTGGGGGTGGTGCAGGGTAATGGTTAGGGGCTTGGGGTCTGAAGTCAGACAGACCTGGGAAAGGCATTGTGTTCTGAGCCTTAGGTTTCCTAATCTATGAAATGGGCATGGCCACCTACCTTGATCAAGAGAAAGTTAAATGAGGTAGTACATGAGGTGCCCCAGCACATATGAACAGCTCAACAGCTATTAGTTCACATGATAAGGACCCACCAAAGGGTCCCACGATGAAAGGGAGGCCTGGCTCAGTGGGAGACATATTCTCGGGTCACTGCTGGCATTGTGAGCCCCTCCAGCTGTCATGAGTGAAGAGAGCTGGCAATGTGCCTGTCCCCTGTGCCCAAGAGTATGACTCTGCAAGAAGCAGAGCAGTGATATGCCCAGCTATGTTCTCAGAAGTGGTCTTTAGAGCATCATAGGAAAAGCATACCAGGCACTGGTGGCCACCACCTGGCTGGCAGATCAGTGAGTGAACTGAGACTCAGAAAGGGGAAGCAACTTGAGCTGTGGCCCTCCCCTTCCCCACCAGAACCCCAGACCGTGCACAGCGATGAGACCAGTGTGGGCTAATATGAAGCAGCTTGAACAAGTGCAGCATTCACACTCAGTATGTTTTTTATTTTCATTAAGATATTTAAAGCCATGATAATTTTCTCAAAGAAATGCTAAGCTTTTCCAACAGGGATGGTAGGTGGATTATGAAAGATGAAGACAAGTCTGTGAGATTTTCACACATTTGTTTGTAGGAAGTGGCCAGGAATCAAACCCACCGAAGTCACCATCCAAAACAAGATTCTTCTCCGGCCAACATCATCGATATCCACCACCAAAACCACCCTGGGCCACCTGGCAGCCGTGGAAGCCCGAGATGCTGTGTACCTGGTGAGATGGGGTGGAGTGGGTGTGTCCCGGGGAGCACAGCTCAGGTTGGCTGCCTTGGGAAGGGGGAGCTTCCCATTACCCGGCATCCCAACATTTGGTTGGTGCAGCAGGGAACACATGTCAGTGCACCCCAGAGCTGCAGGTCTCAACACTCAGGATGGTCGCTGTTCACAGGCACAAGGACGCTGCCGCTGTGGGTCATCTCCCATCCCAGTGCGAGTGTGGGTCTGAGGCATGATCCCAATGCTGCGAGAGCCCAGCTGAGGGACATCCCACCCAGACTGGGGGTGAAGAAAGGCTTTCCAAAGGCACAGTGGGGTCACAGCTAGGGAATGTTGTCACCAGGCACGGAAACAATAGTGGCAGTAGGCTCGGAGGGGGCACAGCAGCAGGAGTGGTCACAGCTCCTGAGAACTCACTGGGAAGTGCTTACTGGGAGCTGCTTCTCTTGACATGAATCCTCCTAACACCTCCACAAGGGAGGTAAAATTATTATCCTCATTTCACTGATGAGGACACTGAGGCTTAAAGAAACTTGTCCCCTCTATGCCACTACAGAGTGGCAGAGCCAGGATTTGATTCCAGTGCCTGTAAGACCCCCTGGGGACAGCCTGATGAGGAGGCTACACCCAGATGCCACCTGAGGGACCTCTTGGCTCTGAAGATCTGTGGACCTTTGGTCCTGATGCCCAGAGAGAAACCTTGTCCTGCCCGGAGACCAGCTGGTCCCCTTACTGGGAGAGGCTGAAGTGCCCAGGGTCAGCCCTCCCCAAGCTTCCCTCCAAGCCCCAGGCAGAGGGTACAGCTTGGCCTGCTGAGTTCAGTGAGGGCGGGAGGCCTGGGAGGTCCAGCCTACCCAAAAACTGGGAGCCCTGAGCTCCCGAGAGGCCACAGTGTGGGACAGAGCTCAGGAAGGAGTGCTGAGCCTAGAGTCAGATAGACACAGGTCCTAGTCCTTGATCAGCCTCCTCCTAGCTGGGTGACCCCAGGCCAGGCTCTGAGCCTCAGTTTCCCTGTCTTGTAAAATGGGGGAAACAACTAGGCCTACCTGGTTTCTACCTGAGAAGTGACTTGGGGAACTCTTGCCAGTGCCTGGAATGGGTTAAAAGTCACCTGCCAGCAAGTTATAGCATTGCCCTAGGGGAGGGGGTCCAGATGTCTCTCCTCATGTGGACCCCTCCTGCTACTTTCCTTCTAGAAATATTTAGCATCATTTGAGGAGGAGCTGAAGAGGATCCAGGATGACTGCACATTTCAGATGAAGGAGGCTCAGCGCTGGAAGGACAGCTGGAAGCAGTCCCTGCACACCATCCAGGGCCTGTATGTGTGACCCTCCACCCCACCATGAATAAATGCTTTCTTATGCAGACTCCTTCCCTGGCCATCTACCTGCCTACCTACTTTCCATTCATCCCTCCCTCCTTCATCCCTCCACCCCTGCTCTGTGCCGGACACTGTAGCTTTACCAGCAAACAGGACATAGCATGGTCCCTGCCCACGTGGAGCCCACTTCCCATGAGGAAGGCAAGCATGAAAGGGGAGGTCCACGTGGTTAGCAAGGAGGGTAAGTACCAGGAATCAGTCACTTAAAATAGACACCAGAACTTCACAGGACATCACCTCCAAATAGCATGCTGGGCAGGGCACACCATCTTGAAAAATGAAATAATTAAAGGTCATGGGTAAACGTTATTTTAATTTAACAGATTAAACAAGTATGGGTTATAACTGCAACTCTGCACTGGTTCCTAGACCCAACAAAGAACTAATCCAATGTTGATTGGTATTTGTGCCACAATTTACCTAAGCAAATTGCAATATTTTGGAGGAAAAAAAAAAATCTTCCAGGCCTCTTTAGTCCTGTGATGCTCAGATCATTCTCTTGGAGTCCTCCAGCCTGCCGGCATCTTGCTCATCAACTTTCTCTTCTTTGATTACATGGCCTGAGCGTACAGGTTTCATTTGTCAGTAGTTGTGTGTGTCATCTGGACAGGCTTCCTCAGCCACAGGCCTAGGAGGCCCCAGCCCCTAAATTTCCAGCCCCTGACAGCTGTGTGACCCTCTGAGTGCAGTTCCCTCACCTGGGGACACTCACCCTGCTCTCCTGGTCTGCGCCACCCAGTGAGACCCTGCTTCGTTAGCTTGGTAGCCTTTGTGCACTGAAGCCAGGAGAGTGAGGAGTCCCCTTCCATTAAGGCAAAAGCAATCTCCTGTTCTTTTCTGTGCTCCCCCCACCCCCACCCCAATGTGCTACCTTTCATTGCTTATTATTCCAAAAGGAATATATGCACATTGTAGAAAAAAGAATTTATGAAAGCAGCAACAGGATAACTTTAAAATCCTGAGCCAGCACAGTGGCTCATGCCTGTAATCGTAGCACTTTGGGAGGCCAAGGCAAGCAGATCACTTGACCTCAGGAGTTCGGGACCAGCCAAGGCAACATGGTGAAACCCCATATCTACTAAAAGTACAAAAAGTTAGCCAGGCATGGTGGCGCACACCTGTAATCCCAGCTACTGGGGAGGCTGAGGCATGAGAATCGCTTGAACCCAGGAGGTGGCAGTTGCAGTGAGCCAAGATCATGCCACTTCACTCTGGCCTGGGCAACAGAATGGGACTCTGTCTCAAATAAACAAATAAATAAACAATAAAATCCTGGTATCTAGAGAGAGCCACTGTCCATCGCATCTTTCCATGTATGTGAGTTATTTTTACAAAATGGAATCATAAGGTGCATTAGGTTGCATAGACTGCTTGGTAAATTTTAACTAGATAAACCCTATGCCATATCCTTAAGGATTCATTTACACCATTGGTTTTCATACTTTTCTGCCTCTGAACCACTGTATAAACATATTCTAAACACAGGGTCCTTGCACACATACACAACTTGGGACCAACAGGTCACAGGACAGCACTTAACCTTACTAGGAAGACTGCTTACTAATATTTTTTCCCTGCTTTTTAAATCCTAGCCCGGTCCACTAACTCAGTTCATGGCCCATGAAGGGGCCTTGATTGCAGTGTGGGACACTATCATTTAAACAGCTGCAGAGTGCTCCCACTGCCCGGAGAACCAGATAGCCTCTGTCGGACAAGGGTGAGGATGTCCCATGCAAGGCTCCTACAAAGAAGGCAGAAATGACATCCTCCCACACTAGCTCTTTGTACACATCTGGAATCATTCCTTAATCAGAGGGTGGCAGCTGTGGACATGGTGCCAAGTCACCCTCCAGGGAAACAGGCCACCCCCTCCCACCACTAAGCAATACCCATTACCCAATTTCCTCATCCACACCAAGGATTCTAGTTTCAGCATTTGGGGGACATTTTTTGCTGGTTTGGTTGGTGAGAAAACATATCTAAATCACTTTTCTAATAGCGAGTGAGACTGGACTCTAATCACCCCTATACCCATACTCCAGGGATCCCCTTAGAGGCCCAGCTTGACAAGTACTGAAGGAACCCAATGCCACTTTGTCTACCTTTTGGCTACTATAGATCTACACAAAAACATGTTCATGACTGCCCATAGCAGCACTGAAAAAGAGTGCTGTTATATCTAAGACTCCATTGCCTAAAAATTAGCGCTCCTATGAGCAGTCATGAACAAGGTTTTGTGTGGATGCATATTTTCATTTCTCTTGAGTATATACCAATTACTAGGTCAAAAAGTAACTCTAGGCTGGGCACAGTGGCTCACACTTGTCATCCCAGCACTTTGGGAGGCTGAGGTGGGTGGATTGTTTGAGATCAGGAGTTAAGAGACCAGCCTGGCCAGCATGGTGAAACCTGTCAAATGAAAATACACAAATTAGCCAGGGGTGGTGGCACATGCCTGTAGTCCCACTGCTTGGGAGGCTGAGCCATGAGAATTGCTTGAGCCCAGGAAGGGGAGGTTACAGTGAGCCAAGATCATGCCATTGCACTCCAGCCTGGGCAACAGAGCGAGACTCTGTCTCCAAAAAAAAAAAAAAAAAAAAAAAAGTAACTGTATGCTTAACTTTTTGAGAAAGTGCCAGACTGTTTCCCAAAGTAGCTGTATCACTTTATATCAGTCTTGGCAGTATATAAAGGGTCTGATTTCTCCACATCATTTGCCAAAACTTGTTATTATCTGACTTTTGGATGATAACCATCCCAGTGGGTGTGAAGTTGTATCTCATTATAGTCTTAATTTGCATTTGTGGTGACTAATGATGTTGAGTATCTTTTCATATGCTTATTGGTCATTTGAATATCTTCTCTGGAGAAATGTATTCAATTTCTTTATCAAATTTTTAATTAGATTACTTTTATTATTGAGTTGTTAGAGTTCCTTATATATTCAAGCCCCTGGACCCTTATCAGACATTTGCAAACATTTTTGCATTTTTGCAAACAGATTTGCAAACATTTTCTCCCAATTGTATGTTGTTTTCACTTAAAAAATTATCTCTAGATGAGTTATAATTAACTTTCTTGATAATGTCCTTTGATATACAAAAGTTTTTAATTCTGAGGAAATCCAGTTTATTATTTCTTGGGTTGCTTGTGCTTTTGGTGTTGTATCTAAGACTCCATTGCCTAATCCAAAGTCACAAAGATTTACTACTGTTTTCTAAGAGCTGTATAGTTGTTTTATTTGTTTGTTTGTTCTTTTTTGAGACAAGGTCTCACTCTCTCGCCCAGACTGGAGTGCAGTGGTGTGATCACCGCAACCTCCTCCTCCCTGGTTCAAGCAATTCTCCTGCCTCAGCCTCCTGAGTAGCTGGGACTACAGGCATGCACCACTACTGCCCAGCTAATTTTTGTATTTTTAGTAGAGATAGGATTTCACCATGTTGGCCAGGCTGGTCTCGAACTCCTGACCTCAAATAATCCACCTGCCTCAGCCTCCCAAAGTGCTGGGATTACAGGCGTGAGCCACCACGCCCAGCCTAGAGTTGTATAGTTTTAACTCTTCTACTTAGGTTTTTGATCCATTTTAAGTTAATTTTGTACATAGTGGTAAGTGTTCAGCTTTATTCTTTTGCATTTGGTTACCAGTTGTTCCAGCACCACTTCTTGAAAATACTGATCTTTCCCCCATAAAATTTTCTTGGCACCTGTGACATAGTGAAATACATGTTTGGTTTTCTTCCCCCATGTTCTGATGTGCAGCTCCTAAAACCCTTAGAATCTCTGGAGTGATAAGAGTGTCTTTTGTATACTAATGAGATGGCTGGTGGCTGGGGACCCCTAGACAGCTTCAGGGCAGGGGCTGGTCAACAGAAAGGTCAAGGCATGGTTAGAGGACTGAGACCCTCAGCCCCAAACCCCAAGGAGTTGCTAACTAAGTTATCAACCAATGACCAATGATCAGTTATTTAGTCAATCATGCCTATGTAATGCAGCATCCATAAAACTCCAAAAGCACCGGGTTCTGGGAGTTTTCAGATAGCTGGCCACATGGAGATTCCCGGAGGGAGGCACGCCCAGCAAGATCATGGAAGCTCCGTGCCCCTTCTCCCATTCCTTGCCCTAAAAATCGCCTCCATCTGGTTGTTCGTGTGTATCCTTTATTAATAAACAAGTAAATGTAAGTAAAGTGTTTCCCTGAGTTCTGTGAGCTGCTCTAGCAAATTAATAAAACCCGACTAGGAAGTTATGGGAACCCTGATTTAAAGCTAGTTTCTCAAGAATGTTCACCACTGGCATCTAAAGTTTCTCAAGTACTACTCGCTATTGGCATCTGAAAGTGGAGGGCAGTCTTGTGGGACTGGGCCCTCAGCCTGTCTCCAGGTAGACAGTATCAGAATGGAATTGAATTAAAGGACCCCTAATGCCCACTGCAGAATTGCCTGATGTCTGGGGAAATGACCTTCACACATCCGGTATCAGATGTATTGTATTGAGTGCTGTGTGAGTAGAGGGAAAAGCCACTTTTTCCCTATATCTTACATATTGGATGCCTTTTCATTTTATTTTCTTGATTAATTGCCCAGGCTAAAACCTTCAGTCCAATGTTGAATGAAAGTGTCAAGAGCTGACATCCTTGTCTTGTCCCCGTTATACAAGGAAAACATCTGGTCTTTCACCATTCAGTATCATGTTAGCTGTGGATTTCTTCTGGACGTTCTTTACTATGCCAAGGAAATTCCCTTCTGTTTTTAACTTGTTGAGTTTTTATTGTGAAGTGATATTGGATATTGCCAATTGCCTTTCCTGCATCAATTGTAATGCTTTTTGAAAATGTGATTTTTAGGCCAGGTGTGGTAGCTCATGCCTGTAATCCCAGCACTTTGAGAGGCTGAGGCAGGTGGATCACCTGAGGTCAGGAGTTCAAGACCAGTCTGGCCAACATGGTGAAACCCCATCTCTACTAAAAATACAAAAATTAGCCAGGCATGGTGGTATATGCCTGTAATCCCAGCTACTCAGGAGGCTGAGGCAGGAGAATTGCTTGAACCCAGGAGGCAGAGATTGCAGTGAGCCAAGATCTCACCACTGCACTCCAGCCTGGGTGACAGAGCAAGACTCCATCTCAAAAAAAAAAAAAAAGAAAGAAAAAAAAGTGATATTTGTTTCTAATCCTGTTGATATGGTGTATTACATTCACTGTTACTGTTCAAAGACAGCAACAAATCATGGGCAGAACCAGCTTGAGATCCAGAGTGTCAACCTAAAATAATTTAAAAGGTTACGATCTAATTTAAAGAGAGTTTATTCAAGCACACAGTGTGAAGGTGGCCATCTGGGGAGCAGAGCTACAATGAAGAATGGTGATCAGTGCTTCAGTGTGTGGGGAAAAATGAGGACCATGTATACAGGTAAAACAGAGGTGCCAAACAGAACTACAGCACTGTCCATACAAAGGCTGACATACAGATATACTGACTACACTCTAAGAGGGTTGTTTAACACTCTATTGTAAAAAGGTAACAGTCACAAGGGTCTCTGTCTGTACCTCTTTTAGTCTAGGTTTGAATAAAGAGTAGAGAGTCTGGTTAATATATAACATCTCAATGCAAAGGTCAGAAAGTAAAGGTCACGCACCAAAGAAGAAAAACAGTCATATTCCGTGAGTCAGCTTCCAGGGCTTTTCCCTTTGGCATAATAAATCTGGAAGATCCTGAAACTTAATTTTCTTTTTATAAGAGGCTCCTAGAAACTGGACTAAGACTTCAAGTTCATGCTCTTAAACTGTACCCTGTTGCTGTCAAGGTGCCAAGGCCCAACAGGGCCAAGACGAATGTCTGGGTCTAAATTGAGCTTTACAAGATACCCCCTCTTGGCACCCTGGAGAATGCTGACTCTTGCTCCAGTGGGGAGCTTCATTTTTAGGTAAGGAAAGTGAAGCCCCTGGCACTAGGTTTAGAAGGCCTTCCCCCAGTCTGAAGACCCCCTCCACCAAGGGCTCTACAGTCAGGGAAGTTCTGCAGAACACACCAGAAAATCGTACCGAGAATCAGGAAGATCTCAACTTGGATGAGAACAGACAATCGGTATGTGTGAATCCCAAGATGCCAGATGTTGGAATTATCTGACAGTGGTTTGAATTAGCCATAATAATAATGTTTTAATAAGCAATTATAAATACACTTGAAACGAATGAAAAATTAGAAAATCATAACACAAAAAAATAGAAGAAACAAACCCAAGTGGAAGCTTTAACTGAAAAATATAATAATCAACATTTTAAAACTCAGTGGGTAGGCTCAACAGGTTTCAAAAGTGAGGAGAAAGAATCTATGAACAAGAAGAACAATAGAAATGAACCAATCTAAACAATAGGGAGGGGAATGAACAGAGAGAAGCATAGGGGAAGTACTCGGGGTGAGTGCAGGGCAGTGCCTGTTTACCACCCTGATTGGACGCATATCAATATTTTAGTTGGTATGGCTATATGCCTGCATGCCTGTGGATCATCAGTTTGGAGGCATAAAACCCCAAAAGGACAGGGTTCTGGGAGCTTCCAGAGAGCTGGCCACATGGAGATTCCTGGAGGGAGGCACGCCCAGAAAGGTCATGGAAGCTCTGTGCCCCTTCTCCCATTCCCTGCCCTATGTATTGCCTCCATCTGGCTGTTCATCTGCATCCTTTATTAATAAACAAGTAGGCCAGGCACAGTGGCTCACACCTGTAATCCCAGCACTTTGGGAGGCTGAGGCAGGCGGATCACGAGGTCAAGAGATTGAGACCATCCTGGCCAATATGGTGAAACCCCGTCTCTACCAAAAATGCAAAAATTAGCTGGGCACAGTGGCATGCACCTGTAGTCCCAGCTACTCAGGAGGCTGAGGCAGGAGAATCACTTGAACCCAGGAGGTGGAGGTTGCAGTGAGCTGAGAGCGCCACTGCCCTCCAGCCTGGCAACAGAGTGAGACTCCGTCTCAATAAGTAAATAAACAAACAGACAAGTAAATGTAAAGTGTTTCCGTGAGTTCTGTGAGCTGCTCTAGCAAATTAATCAAGCCCAAGAAGGAAGTTAGGGGAACCCTGATTTACAGCCAGTTTCTAAAGAGTATATTAACAGGTGACAGCCTACTACTTGCTACAGGCATCTAAAGTGAAGGGCAGTCTTGTAGGACTGGGCCCTCAGCCTGTCTCCAGGTAGATAGTATCAGAATGGAATTGAATTAGAGGACGCCTAATTCACTGCCTAATACACTGCAGAATTGCTTGATGTCTGGGGAAATGACCTTCCCACATCTGGTATCAGACGTATTACATTGTGTGGTGTGTGAGTAGAGGGAAAAACCACTTTTTCCCTATATCTTATATATCGAATGCCTTTCATTTTATTTTCTTGCCTAATTGCCGGGCCCTCCCATGCCTCCCACTGACTGCCCGCCTCATGCCTCACCTTTAACTCTCCCCACGGGAAAGGTTCACAGTCCCCCCAACCCCTGCCCACCTTGCCCCATGAAATAACCACAGTACAAGACTGGATAGAGGATAAAGCCATCCAGGGGGCTGTAAGCCCTAAGGGCTCGGGCCAGTGTGCCCTTAGGACAAGTCAGTAACAACACAACTGAGTGTGTAAACAGGGCATCCCCAAGACCTTGGACCTCAGGAACACAGGACGCCAGACTTGGGGTCTGTTGTTGACAAGGAATAAGTACCCTTATCCTGGCAAACCAGAGCTCACCTGTGGTTCATGAGGCTCCAGCCGGGGAGGAATGGCCAGAATGTGCCTGACAGAGAGGCTGGGAGTCTTCTACGGAATTTCCGCCTTGAAAAGAATTATACCAGGAATTGCAGGGATGCTGGAAATCCTAGATCATAGGTAGCAGCAATGTTTATGCAATGAGGCCCAGCTGCAGCCTTAAAAATTGCATTGCAAAATCTTTCCCCCTGGATAAGAAACCAGCAAGAAAAGAAGTGCTGAGGTCAGAGACAGAATCCCAGGAGGAGTCAAATCTAAGGTCAAGGGTCATTCATGGGGCCCCCGGAAGTGAACTGAAGATGCACTGTCCAGCCTGCCCTGACTTTTTGCAAATAATCTTCCTTTGGCCTTGTCCTTTCCACCTTACACATTTGGATTTTTTTTTTACACTCCCCTCACCCCAACACATACACACATACACACTTAGTACTGATGCAATTCCAGCGTTTGAACAAGAAAACTACAAGTCCCTAATAGCTGATCAAAGGAATCCTCAGTAAGCAAATCAGAACATGTTCCCTCTTCCTCCAAAGCAGTAGAAAGGTAACCACTGTCTTGGGTCAGGAAATGGTCCCTGGAAGGGTTATTTTTAAAGACACCCAGATTCCCAAGGGTGCTGCTAGGCCGTGTGAAAGCCCCTTCAGCTGCTAACCCGGGAGTTCTGAGGGGCTGTCTCTGCTTCTTGCCCAAGTTGACCATACAGAGATGAACATGGGCCCTGAGAAAGTCCTACTTTTCTCCCATCTCCCTTCTTCTGCAGTCAACACATGGGCACCCCTGCAAGATGCCTCATCTCTAGGAGGGATATGAGAGCCCGTATCTCCAATTAACACAGGAAGTGAAAGAACAAAACCACAGCTCCTAGGCTGCAATGGAAACAGGATTTAACATAGTATTCTTCTCTATTGTATTCATTTTTATAGTAAATAAATTGTGCCCTTCTTCAAAGCAGCCAGGGCTGGGGGAGAGCTCTCAGGGAGAGGGGACAGGAGTATCTCATTTTCTCCTGGGCTTCAAGGAATCTCAAGAAAAGATTCACCTTGTCCTTCTCATCTGGGCTGGAGGAGCTGGCCCAGGGCCCCCGGGGGCCCCAGCTGTGCCCTGCTGCTTATGTAGGGGTCACAGGGTCACAGTTGAGCAGGCCTCGTGTCTGTCCTGCCGCTGGTACAGGGCTCTGCTTTGGGGGCCTGGTGGCTGGATGGGAGGGCAGGATGACCTGGAAGGGACTACCCCAGGGTCTCAGACTACCCTGCCACCTGCTCTTACTCTGTGCTCCAGGCACTGTGCTGAGTGCTTGGTGTCCCAATCACGTAAGTGATCACTTAGCATCAGCCCATTTCACAGGGGAGGAAAGCAAGTCCCTGAGAGGCGGGGTGACCTGCCCCAGTCACAGGGCTGTTCAGTAATGGAGCTGGGAGCCCAGTGCCAGCTGTCTGACACTCCAAATCCACACTTAGCCCAAAGCTGCACTGAGCCCTGGGACAGTCCACCCAGTACACCAGGTCACTCACAGGCATCTCAGCTTGACTGTGGCCTTTTCTCCCTGGCTTTGAGGCTGCTACTGGCTGATTCAGGTGCTGGTTCTGACTGGCAGGACTACTTATAACTACAGGACAGGGTGGCAGCCCTGAGACTACCTGGAATCACACCTCAGCTCTCCCTCCCAGTGCCTGCCCAGCACCTGGAGTCTGGGTGGCCCAGCTGTCACCACATACTAGGGGATGAGCCACAGTTGCAGGCTTCCTGCCGCTGGCCACCAGAGAGAGTCCACCCTTGCCCTCACCCAAGTCCTGCCCCAGCCTGATCTCTCATCCTCACTGAGCTGCTCCGTGGTCTTGAACCAGGTTCCAAAGTCCTCAGGTGGAAATTAGCTGCAGCCACCTGAGGCAACTGCAGCTCCCTAATTATTGTGCATTCCTGGTGCCAGAGGGAAGAACAGCAGGGTGACAGAGCCCGGTGAGGGGGTGCTGGAGGAGCCCTAGTGGGGTGTGGAGTGGGGTCAAGGGCCACTCCACACTCCCACCTCTAGGTGGGTGATTTTAAGAGGCTCCCACCTCCCCTCCAATCTCATCCAGTCCCTACTGGTTCTCAGAGTTGGGTTCAAACAGTCCCTCCTCCAGGAAGTTGTCCTTGATTCCAGCGCCTACCCCCACCCTCCAGTGGAATGGTTCCTCCTCTGCTCTGTACCAAGCCCTCCCAATGAGTCTAAGATGCAGGGAATGAGTCCAGGGAGTGTTTGGCAGGCGGCGACTCTCTGACTTCCACACCCCCAGCCTCCTGCAATGAATGCCACAGTTGCTTACCTAAGTCCTTTCCAGGAAGTTCATCAGATTCGCCTGGAAGGCAGACAGCCAAAGCCCATCAAAAAGGTCCCTGACCCCTGACCACCTCCCGACCACATTCCTCTCACGTTGCAGTACCAACAGGCTCCACCAGGGAGCAGGGCGTGCACACAAAACGGGACTTGGACCTGGGTCAGACTAGGCTCCAGAGGAGCGGTCACGGCAGCGGAGGCTCAGGGACCTTGGAGGCCAGGCCTTTCTGATGACAGACAGGGAAACCGAGGCCTCGAGCTGGAAGGGATTGTTCACCTACTCCCGTGCTCCCTAACGTCACTCTCCTGCCACCATGGACAGCGCCCGAAGGAGCGTCTGACTCCTCCAGCGCAGCTACAATCTCCTGCAGCTGGGCAGCGAGGCAGCTGGGCCGCTTCACTACACTCCGTGGAGCCTCCGTTCCCTCATCAATACGGTGGGCGCGACGCCCGGCTCACAGGGGCAGTGTGAGGACCGCTTGAGAGGAGGTTTGCCGAGAGCTCAGGGCTCGGTGAGGGGCTCTCTCCTCCCAAATTCAGGACCCCGGCCCCGCCCCGCGCCTCCCCAGGCTCACTCACATCCGGAGAATCCTTCATCGCAGTGCCCAGCATCACCAGGTCAGGTGGAATGGGCCAAGGAGGGGTCGGACCCTGTGCCCATGGGGCGGGGGTGTTGATGAGCACTGGCTCTCCGGTACCGCCCTCGGGTTGATCAGATCAATCTGCAGCCACCTGGGGCAGCTGCAGCTCCCTAATTACCTAATCAAATTCCTCACACTCCCCCTCCCACGTGGAGCAGCCAAGATTTGCCCCCACCTAAGACCCCTCCCCACACCTCTCTGTGTCTAGCAAACTCGCTGCAGCCACTCCTACAGTCGGCTTTGGCAATCACAAAGGTTGTGAGGGGCCAGCCCTGGTTCTCCCTGCTCCTCTCCAACCCACCACCTCCACCCTCTGCACCAGCCCAGCTCTCCCTGACCCTTGCTCTGGTCGCTTCTGTTGGAGGCATTTCAGGCACTGCTGGAGAAGCAAGGCCCCCTCCTCTCTTGATGTGAGGCCTTCGCTGGGAGGGAGAAGCCCTGTCCTCTGACTCCCTGGAGGCTCTCCCTCCCCACCTGCAGCTGCTGCCTCTTCTGGGCTTTCGGGGCTCCATTCCAGTGTGGCCACCGTGAAGGTCCCCTCCAGGGTCGAGGGCGAGGTCAGTGAGGACATCCTCCTCACCCTTTTATTCTCCCAGCCCCCTGACCCTGGGGCCCTGGACACCTGGCCAGATCAGCTGGTACCAGTACTACTGCCACCACCTCTGGGGTGCTTTGATTCCAGATTCACTCCCTTGGACTCCCTGAGCCTGTTTCCTCCTCTGGAAAAGCACAGGGGGAACTCCACCTGCCTCACAGGCCCTCCTGAGCACCACGTTCCTAGCACTCACATGACTGTTCCTGCCATCACACCCCTCCCCCACGGCAGAGCCAGGCACAAAGCCCTCCACAAAGCTCTCCACATTCCTGTCTGTGACTCCATTGTCACCATGTGAGTCCTGCACCACAGGGCTATCATCCCTCCACTTTTCAGATGAGAAAACAGAGGCCAAAGAGGAGCAGTGACTTGCCCAGGGCCCCATAGAAGAGGCCAGCTTCCTCCTGCTAGCCGAGGCCCCATCCCAGCTGCCTTCACCACGTCCCTCAGCACCACTGCTGACCAGCGTCCCATCCTCTGGGCTCTCAGTATGTGTCCAGGCCCCCAGCCAGGCCCAGCTGTGGTGGGAGAAGACAGGGTAGTCCCAGGAGGCCCAAATGAGAGTGGCTCCTGCCTGCCTCAGCCACAGGAGTCTCTGCCCCAAACGCTGGGCTGAGGTCATGCAAAGGCTCCACCTCCCCAGGGAACCCCCAGGAAATTCCCCTGCACAGAACACTTTCTTCCTCCACTCAGGAAGGGGGACTCTGAGGTGCTATCTCTGATTGACAGACTAGGGGTGCCCAGGGTGACGGGTGAAGCCACTTTGCTTCCTCTTTTGTGTGAATGTTTGTGAAATCCCCTCAGGAAGTAGCCACCAGGGATCGATTAGTCCCCATGTACTCCTCATAAACCATCTGGGGTATGTGTCATTGCAAACGAGGCAACAGGGCCGGAATCTGTGGCTGATCAGCAGTGCTGCTATGGGGCCAGAGCAGGCAGTCGCAGTGCACATACCTGTCCTCTACTCAGCCATTCGGACCCAAGGCTGGGCAGCCTTTTTGACCACCTGGCCCATGGAATTCCTTGGCAGTGCTCATCTCTGGTGTGGGCAGGGCGTCCCCTCCCCTTGGAGCTGCAGTCCAGACAGAAGAGCAGCTGGAGGCCAGCTTCCTGACGACCCCCTACCTTCCCCATCCACCCAACAGCCTGGAGGGGGCTACCAGTCAGTGCGATGGGCCAGCCAGGCAGCTGAGCCAGGGACCTGCTCAATCTGCCACCTCATCAAGCCCTCCTGGCTCAGCACAGCTGCCACCACTATGACCCATTGCTGGGACCTCCTGCTCTCTGAAGTGCCCCCGCCTCCCGCCTGCCCATGGACCAGAGGGATTCCTCTGCTATGAATCCAGAAAAGATAGAGACTGAAAATTTTCAAAGAAACTCTCAATGAGAAACTGAAAAACCACACGCTGTCAAGTCCTTCCACCCTCTCAGTTCCCTCCCTCCCAAAGGCTTGCCCCCATCCCCTCCTCCACTTCGCTGTGGTGAGCAGAACCCTGCGCAGTGCACTAGCTTATACATCTTGAAAATTTTCGAGACTATTCCTGTGCAGAGGCGAAAGAAGGAAGAAGAAATTTGGGAATCACGGGGAGGGGCATGAGTGCAAATCCCATTTATTTAAGAAGTCACAGGACCCAAACACGCTAGATGAGAGGTTCCAACAGGTTCCTCTGAGCCTAAGGGTCCCGTGGGACTGGGGAGGGGAGGGGACTCTCATGTTGGTCCACTGGACCCCCACTTCCATTTCAGCCGAGCAGGTCTGTTTTGACCAGTTTTGATTTCAATCATCAGAGAAACGCGTTGCTGTGAGGTAAGCTCTTGACAGTCTCCAATTTGGCCCCAGCCTATATCTGACAGGTAAGGAAAGGTAACCTAATTCGAAGCAGAACAGCTGGCCTAAGATCCCAGGGAGGCTCAGAGACCCCACCAGGGTTCCCAGTCCCTACCTTGAGGGTTCACAGCCTCCCAGCACCTCCTAGGCTCACTGAGAGGCAATGCCCAGCCCAGCCCCGTGGATGTCCCTGATCCACCCTGGTGCTCCTATAGAGAGAGGCCTGCTCACCTGGAAACTTCTCTCCATGTGAATTGAGGTGCTCTGCAGAGCAGAGAGCATGGCATAGAGTGAAGAGAAGTTCTTGAGGTATCAGCACTCCCACGGAGAATGAGCCAGGAGGTGGGGAGCTGGAATCCCGCCTGCTCCACTTCAGCTCCTCTGCTGACATCTCCCCTCCTGGAGGAGACAGAAGCCCAGGGAGCTGTGGCAGGGAGTAGGGGCACACCTGGGACCCAGTGAGCAACACTCACAGGGAAGAAGCCCAGCAGGAAGTGAGCACCCACCTCTGAGACACGTGGTCAAGGCCAGCACGCCCCTGACAGGAAGGCCTAGGGACTGCGTGGGGACTTAGATCACAGACCACACACCTGAGAGCCGACAAGAGGCCATTCCCAAGTCTCTAAGAGGGAGCATATTAGTCCATTTTCACACTGCTGATAAAGACACACCCAAGACTGGGAAATTTACAAAAGAAAGAGGTTTAATTAAACTTACAGTTCCACGTGATTGGTGGCTAGGGAAGCCTCACAATCATGGTGGAAGATGAGGAGCAAGTCACGTCTTACATGGAAGGCAGCAGGCAAAAAGAGAGCTTGTGCAGAAAAACTCCCCCTTATAATAACCATCAGAGCTCGTGAGACTTACTATCACGACAAAAGCACAGGAAAGACCTGCCCCCATGATTCAGTTACCTCCCACTGGGTCCCTCCCACAACACATGGGAATTCAAGATGAGATTTGGATGGGGACACAGATAGGAGCTCCCTGGGCCTACCACAGCAAACCCTGGCCACACCACAGCAAACCCTGGCCACCTCGATTCAAAGCTACACCACCCTGCACTGGCCCCAGGCCTTCACACTCTGGTCTCTGCATCACGTGGTGATGATGCAGTTGTCCACACATTTGAACTGGGTGATGGAGGTGCAGACAGTGGGTGACAGGGCTCCTTGGCTTTCCTGTTTCGTTGTACCAGAGGAAGCCCTGGCAGTGATAGGGCAGCACTTTCTTGAACAGCTTCTGGAGACAGGGGGAGTGTCACCCAGGCATGGTCCACCTCAGTTCAGAGTCCCAGTCCCCCACACCTCCAGGCAGGGGTCACTGGTCTGAGCTGGAGCTCAGGAAGCTGAGTATGTGGCGTGAGATTTACTGGAGTCGCTGAGCTTTGGTCTCTGTTCACTGAGGGCACCCAGCACATGATGACCCACAACCAGAATCTTCCCAGATATCTGAGTTAGCATAGGGCCCCTCCACCAGCCCCCGGGGATCCCTGTTCCGGGTACCCCAAGCACAGGGATCAGCCATGTGGAAACTCAAAGCCTCTTCACAAATGGGAAAACAGGTTTGCTTTCCATACGCTTTCCCAAACGTAGGAAGGCCACGAGTGAGGCAGAGAGCTACTTCGTGTTCAAAAATAAATAACAGCCACAGTACATCTGGCAGCCATTTCCACAGAGCCAAGCACCAGGTCAGCACCTGCCATGGCTCACCTCATTTAATCCCTGCAAGAACCCTGTGAGGTTCATCCTCTTACCACCTTTATTCTCAGAGGAGCAAACTGAGGCTCAGTGAGGTGCAGCAAAATTCCTGAGATACACAGCTAGCTGGTGGCAGACTCCCCGCTGTGCTGTGGAAGGGACAGGCTCCCACCTATTGAATACCCAGTCCAGGAACTGTGGGGTAGAGATGAAGACCCAGTGGTTACACAGGAAGGTGGTGCTGTAGGGTATGTGTCTGCTCTGGAAGCCTGGTCCAGGGATGCCACCATATGCTCCTGAGTGCCCACCTGGAGGGTCCACATTGTACAGATCTTGCCCAGGTACAGGGTTAACTCATTTTCATACTGAGTGGGACAAGGAAGGACACAGAGTCAGAGGCAGCACCAAAAACCACCAGGAGAATCGTGGGCTAGAGCTCAGACCAGAAAGCCCCAATTCCTTGGGGACTTGTGTGTGAAGAGAGATGTGAGTGCCCACAGCAAGAGAGGTTAGCATTCCCCTATTAAGAGCTTGTATGAAGAGCATCACTCTAGTGAGTCCTAAGGAAACATCCCCATTGTTGAGATGAGAAAACACAGGCTTAGGGATGTCAAATGGCTGCTCAAGGTCACACAGGGCAGAACTAAGAACTGCCCAAAGCTAGGGCTGCATCACGTTCCCACTAAGCTACCTGAAGCTTAGTCTGCTTCTGGCATGGAGGGAGAGGATCTGAGGGAACCTCATTCCCCACCCCACTGCCCCCACTAAGTTGAGAGATCAGTTTTCAGTGTAGACCCACTGCTATTGTGTGCATGTTTGTGTTCTCTAAAATTCATGTTGAAGTGTAGTTGCCATTGTGACCATACTGGGAGATGGGACCTTTAAGAGGTGTTTAGGTCATGAGAGCTCTGCCGTCCTGGGTGGATTAACGTCAGTATCATGAAGGTGGGTCTGCCCCCTCTTGCTCTCTCTCACCCTCTCTTTGCCCTTCTGCCATGTGATGCCTTCCACCATGGGATGATGCAGCAAGAAGGCCCTCACAAGATGCCAGCATCTTGACTGTGGACTTCCTAGCCTCCAGAACTGTGAGAAATAAATTTCTGTACATTATAAATTGCCCAGTCTATAGTGTTTTGTTGCAGCAGCACAAAATGGACTACAACACCCACCCTAGGAGAGTCCTTTAGACTTCAAAGCAAGGCACTTAGTTTTCTTTCTTTTACAATAAAGGCAGTTTTGAGAACCTGAGCTATGAGGATCCCAGATCCAGCAAAGGGGCAAATGCCTGGAGGTTCCAGGGTGCGAGAAGGGTTGTCACAGCAACAAGAACATGAGCAGACAACTAGGGGAAGAGAAAATCCAAATGGCTGGTAAACAACTGACAGGTGGCTCAAGCCTATAAGTGGCAAATTAAAAAGCAAAGGAAGCATACAGTGGCATTTGCCACATGGACACCAGATTAGCAGGAATGTAAATGAATGACATCCCTCATTGTCAGGCTGGATGCAGGGAAGCAGACATCATTGGAGACTGCCGTGGCAACACAACTGCCACAGCCTCTTTGGAAAGTAATTTGGCTGAAGTGATTCAGATTTTGCATATGCATATCCTTCCACCAAGCAACCCTATGCCTGGAGTCTATCTTCTGTAGGAATAAGTATGTGGTATAAGCCAAATTATATCTCCCAAAATTCATATGTTGAAGTGCTAACCCCCAGGACCTCAAAATGTGACTGTATTTGGAGACATAGTCTTTAAAGAGGTCATTAAGGTTGAGTTCATTGAGGTGGACTCTAATCCAGTCTGATTGATGTCCTCATAAGAAGAGGAGATTAGGGCACAAAGAGGCACAGAGTAGGGAGATGGAGGTTGCAGTGAGCTGAGACCAAGCCACCGCACTCCAGCCTGGGCGACAGAACAAGATTCTGTCTCAAGAAAACAAAGGAACAACAACAACAACAAAAAGAGGCACAGAGTAAAGACAATGTCAACACGGAGATAAAAGGCGGCCATCTACAAGCCACGGAGAGAAGCCTCAGAAGAAACCCCCCCAGCCCACACCTTGATTTCAGAATTCTAGCCCCAGAATTGTGAGAAAACCAATTCTGTTGTTTAAGCCACATGGTTTGGGTACTGTTATGCAGCCCTAGCAAACCAGTGCTCTTTAAGAGGACACACGTAAGATGTTCCCTGCAGCCCTGCTGAAATGGCAACAGAATGGAATCACATCCAGGTCCACCAGCATTGAAAGGCTGAATTGCTGTGGCAAAAAAAAAAAAAAAAAAAAAAAAGCCTTCCTTATGGAATATTGTGAAGACAGGTGAGGCCAAGGCTCTGGGCCTACTGGGCTAAGATGATGTGTTCTGGGATGTGACAAGCTGAAGAGACACGTAAAGAATAGCTGAACCAACACCCCCCCCCCAATTTTTATATATAAACCACCCTATTAAGCCTGATGATTTCTAAGGCTTGGAGCAGGTCTGGATGGATACAGGAGCTGATTCTTACATGGGATATCTGGGGCAGGTGGTTAAAAAAACAAAAATAGTAGCAACAGGCAAAAATGTTCATGGCCTAGTGTGATATGAAAACAATGAAAAAGTCTTTTCTCTGATATTCCTATAAGTATGTGAAGTGTCTTTCCACCTTACCAATTTGCAGGTGGGGGAGGAGTGGGACCCCACATTTCCAGGGGTAGAACTGTGGGCCATTCCAGTGGGAAGGCCCTGCTAGAGAGACCCCAGGAGTCCTTGTATACAAAACTGGGTTCCGGACCCATGCGGTTCATCTCGTGGTACTGGCAGTGGAGACACCACCACTACCCCCCATGCCCGCTCTCACCCCAGACCAGCGCTGGTCATTATTGGTGGCATGGGGCACCTACCCCTTGTCTAGGAAGATGGAGGAGTTGAACCCATCAACCAGTTCCTCACTGATCTCCCACATGGAGCTCTGCAAAAATGATGCCCTGCAGCCAGATCATCAGACACCAGGGCCCTGCCTGGCCATCGCTGCAGCAGGAAACGCACATTAGAAATTCGGCTCCCCGGTTAAGGCACAGGTGGGCAACTGCATAGAGGAAATGAGCTGAAGTCTCAGGGGCACAGGATAACATCTGGGGAAATGTCCTTCACCCAGCACCCACCTTCCCATTTTGTCAGGCCCACCGGGGTTCCAACACCCAACAAGCTGCTCCGGCCCAGGAAGGGCCCAACGCTCATCCCTTGCCTTCCCTCCGCTGCCTCCCTCCACACACACGGTGATGGGGAGGGGTTTGGGGCTGCCCAGGTGGGATCAGAGTTGTGGCCTGGCCTGGACTTCTCTGTGTTACCTTTGGGTACTTCCTGCCAAATGACCAGAGGTGCCAGAAGTGAGTGCTGAACCAAAAAGTCTGCGGCAATGGAAAAGGCTCTCATGCCGGGCTTTCCTGAGGTGAGAGCCTCAGAAAGTCGGGATACAGCGGGAGAACCTCTTATTCTCTTTATTGGCTCCCATCGGGAGAGCTAGACAGGGGCTGTCTCTAGAATGTGAGTGCTGGTTATCAAAGTTCTAAGTTCTGTTGGGGCCTATCACCAAGGAAGTTAGGTCACTTCTCCAAGGTTCCATTACCTCAGCCCCTTCCTTCAAAGACCTCCCTCCCCAAAGGTCTCTCTGAGCCAGTGGCTGTTCACCCTCCTCCTCTATGTCATCTCCTTAACTGTTCACAATTTTGGCAACACTGCCCCTCTGGGAAAACCCAAATGCAGCGAGGGCCCTAGGTTTGAGGAGACACAGCTGGATTCCAACCTTTATTTTTCTTACCACTTCTGTGCCCTGGAAAACTCACTGTACCTCTCAGAGCCTCTCCAGTCTCCCAACCTGCATAATGCAAATCATCCCAGCATCTGCTTCCCAGAGACATCATCAGGCATACATGAGATAATTCTCATAACACTCATAGGTTGGTGTCACAAGTGACAAATGCACAAACTCAAGAGAAGGAAGAATTATAAGGATGGATGGGATGCAGCATGAACTTACAACTGAAGACATGCCCGGGTTCCACCAGTGTAATATTGGAAACGTTACTTCCACTCGGGCCTCATTTCTCATTCTGCACCACGAGAGGGTTAACATAAAATGAAACTCATATATGGTCATCCTGTAGCATAAAGCCTTCCAATGCTTTCCTGTTATATTTAGAATCAGACCCAGGTGTCTCATCCCAGCCTGTGTGGTAGGTAGGCTGCATGCATGCACAGCAGCTTGCAATAAACCTCACTGCTGGGATTCATGCCCTTGTGTAACCATAAAGTGGTTAGTGACTCCCCTTCTGACTAAGAGAATACAGCAGAGTGACAGGCTATCTCTCCTGTTTGAGTCAGTTAGGGCTGCTATAAGAAAGTGCCACAGACAGGGTGGTTCACCAATAACAGAAATGTATTCCTTGCAGTTCTGGAGGCTGGAAGTCTGAAATCAGGGTATCAGCATGGTCCAGTTTTGCCGAGGTCCCTCTTCAGGGTTGCAGACTGCCAGCTTATTGTTTTGTCCTCAGATGGTTGAAAAAGGGTGAAGGAACTCCCTGGGGTGCCTTTGAAAAGGGCACTAATCCCATTCATGAGGTCTCCACCCTTATGACTTAATTATCTTACAAAGGCCCCATCTCCTAATATTATCACATTGGGAATTTGGCTAACAACACATGACTTTTAGGGAACATAAACATTCAATCCATTGCAACTTCCAACATTTAGTTACAAAAAAAGTGCCAATTCCCTCATCCTTGCTGTCTCCTGTGTTTCTCCCTCCCTTTCCTTGTCCTTCTCTGTCCCTCCTCCTCTCGCTGCCTCTGTCACAGTCCTCTAACTGAGGAAGCAAATTTGCATGTCAGGAGCTATCCCACATAGAGGCCCACATGACAAAGAACTGGGGAACACCCAGGCCAACAGACAGAAAGGAACTCAGGCTTAGTCCAAACTGGTTCTGCCAATACCCACATGAGTGAGCTTGGGGGCAGCTCCTCCCACAGCCCAGCGTCGGTTGAGACCACAGCCCCAGCTTCCTGAGAGACCTTCAGGCAGAGGCACCCAGGTAAGCCATGCCCAGGTTCCTGATCCACAGATTGTGAGATATTAAATATTTGTACTTTCACATGGCTAATGTTGTGCGAAGAATGGGTAACTCACCTAGTCTCCCAGGCCCCAGGATCTGGCCCTGCCATCATTCCCCTCCTCTCCCATTCTCTCCTCCAGAGCTCCCCCAAGCCACACTCCCCAAGCCACACTGGCTCACTCTTTTCTTTCTTTTTATGAGATGGAGTCTCACTCTGTTGCCCAGGCTGGAGTGCAGTGGTGTGATCTCAGCTCACTGCAAGCTCTGCCTCCTGGGTTCATGCCATTCTCCTGCCTCAGCCTCCCGAGTAGCTGGGACTACAGGCGCCTGCCACCACGCCTGCCTAATTTTTTGTATTTTTAGTGGAGACGGGGTTTCACCGTGTTAGCCAAGATGGTCTCAATCTCCTGACCTCATGATCCGCCCGCCTCGGGCTCCCAAAGTGCTAGGATTACAGGCGTGAGCCACCACGCCCAGCCACCACTTGCAGTTTTAACCATTATCAGTTTTTGCTATAAACTGAATGTTTGTGTTTCCCCAAATTCCTGTTTTAAAACCTGTCTCCCAGTATGATGGTATTTGGAGATTTGACCTTTGGGAGGTGATAAGGTTGTGAGGGTGGAGCCCTCATGAATGGCATCAGTGCCCTTACAAAACAAGCCACAGAGAGTTCCCTCTCTGCCTTCTGCCATCTGAGGACACAGAGAGAAGACAGCTATCTGTGAACCAGGGAGTTGGCCCTCACCAGATACCAAATCTTCTGGGACTTTGAGCTAGGACATCCCAGCTTCCAGAACTGTGAGGAATAAGTTTCAGTTGTTGATATGTCATCCAGTTTTTGGTATTTTGTTATAGCAGCCTTAATGGACTAAGTTTTATTTTGGGTGGATTCATTTTACTGGTAATATTTATTATGAGGGACAAAGCGTCCTTGGGGTGAGCGCATTGTACTTTTAAAATTTACAGATACTCAATTTTGACCCAGCTTTTTAGGGACATGCTTCTTGCCTTAAAAGCTTCACAGCTCTCAGTCCCTCCCTGCCCCACTTATGAAATAGGAAAGGATGTTCTCAGATTTACTTACAAGGTACAAACAGATGAAAGCCAACACAGTGGTTCCAGTCATTCTGATTGGGAATTGAAAGCAGGGGTCCCATTCATATATCCTGATTTGGAACCAAGCTCTTTTTTCTCTCTCTCTGTGAATGAATAAACAGTGAGAAAAGAGGGGCTGTGATAGGTAAACAAATGCCCCATTCATCTGAAAACAACCCCATCCCTTCCTCTCTATCTTGGCATTTACTGTAGAGAGAGAGCAGTGTTAGTTTCCACAGTTTTCATTCTCCTCTTATTCTTATGTGCAGATGCTCAGTTTTATTCAGGACAGCAATTCACCAAACTAAAAGACTAAAGTTCCCAACCTCTCTTGCAGCTAAGAGTGACCTAAGTTCAGGCCAATTAGATGTGACCACAATGTGGTGTGGGACTCTGGGGAGACTGCTCAGATGGAACTGACCCAGCTGGGAGGGCCCCCTTTGCCCTGCCTTGCCTGCTCTCTGAAATGCAAACATGGTGGCCGGTCGAGGCTGGAGCTCCGGCAGCCACATTGGACCATGAGACCGCATTGAGGATGGAAAGCACATACAAGATGCAAGAACAGAAACACATGATTCATAAACTTCTGCAGTGGTCAGTTCAAGGTCAGTATGGATGGCCTGTCTCTGTAAAGTATTGATCCTGGGTGTGTCTGTGAGGGTGTTGCCAAAGAAGATTAACATTTGAGTCAGTGGGCTGGGAAAGGCAGACCCACCTTTAATCTGAGTGGGCACCATCTAATCAGCTGCCAGCACAGCTAGAATATAAAGCAGGCAGCAAAATGTGAAAAGAGAGACTGGCCTAGCCTACCAGCCTGCATCTTTCTCCTGTGCTGGATGCTTTCTGCCCTCTAACATCAGATTGCTAGTTGTTCAGTTTTGAAATTTGGACTGGCTCTCCTTCCTTCTTAACTTGCAGACAGCCTATTGTGGGACCTTGTGATCGTGTAAGTTAACACTTAATAAAGTCCCCTTTATATATACAACTATCCTATTAGTTCTGTCCCTCTAGAGAACCCGGACTAATACATGTCACTATTATTTTAGGGATTTTAGTATATGTAGCCATATTGAATGTTAACCAAAGTATGAGTTTTGACATTGCTCATTGTGTGACTTTGGACAAGACACCTACCTTCTCTGGGACATATACATCCCCGTGTGCCTAGTGGCAGAGGTAGATACGGGGTCTACATGTATGATTCTGAGATCGGGTGCTTTCATCTGTCTGACATCCAACTCATCTTCTATTGGAGACAGCACCTCAGTTTTTTTCTTGAGGAACTGCCCCTTCCCACCCTCACTCTTAGTGCTTAAATGAGACTGACACCACTTCTTGTCTCCAGTGGTGAACATGTGACCCAGGCCCCTGCAAGTGTGGGAGGCACAGAGCTGGCTGCATGAGACCAACCTTGCCTGGGGATCCCTTGTGTACTGCACTTGTGGACACAGTGAAGCAGGAACTCACCAGCATGTTCTCTTCTTGGTCCAGACACAGGGCCCCTGGAGCATGCCTGACCATGGGCACTAGGCCTGGCTGTTATATGTGGTGTCCCTCAGCATCTACCTGAGTTAGGGAGGCTTCTTCACCATATGCACCTGAGCCACCCCACCCTGACACTCTGTCTTGCGTTGATGGAGCTTGACACTGCATCCCCACTGAGCACACTGAGGCAGTTTCACACCCAACCCTTCACTATACATTTGGGAAACCGAATTCTCAAAAGAGACAGGGCCTGGCTTAGACCACAGAAGATGCGCAGATCTAGAAGGTAAGGGAGGGCTCCAGCTTCCTAGGCCAGTGCTCAGCCTCCTCCCAGAGGGAAAGAAGAAAGAGGTTGGAGGCAGCTCTGTTATGGGTCAGTAGCATCGGCCCAGGAACTCAGGGCATGAGCAGGGCAGACATAGGGCTCCCTAAGGGCCCCAGCACAGCCATGAGAGGCCAGGGCCGAGGTCTTCAGGCCACTGGTCTGGGCACCTGGAAGTAGGATAAGCCTTACCCCCTAGTGAGACAGAGACTATGGGAGAGAAAGCCTCCATTTCCTCCTGTATTAATTGCGGTGCTTGGGTGAGTGACCCCAAGGGTTCCACATACTCAGAAAGTGTCTGTTGATATGGCTTATCCGTCAGTGCCCATTGTGCTCTGAGACCCTGGGAAAATGCTCTCCATTCCCTGGACATCCTTCAGAGCAGAGAGAGGTGTGGGGCTTGGGTGATGAGGGTTTGCTATAGGGCAGAGGGTGCCAGAGCACTGGACAGGAATGAGGCTGGTCCTTGTTGGATCCTGAGTCTGCATTTGGAAGTAGGGGGAAGCATTGCCCTGGCCGAGATAAGGATGCCTGACACCAAAGGAAGTGGAGGCAAAAAGCTGCCAAGGGAGGCTTCCGAGGCTCCTCACACTGCCTGTGGAGCCTGCGGACCTGCTTCTTTGCCTCCTGGAGACCCCCAAAAAACCACTGCCTTAAGGTCACCCAGCTGGAGTGTGTGACTTAAGTTGAGGCGTTCTGGCCTGGGGCTGCAGTGCTATGGCTGGCCACCAGGAGGCGGTCAGACTCCTGTGTCCGTGGTGCCCACTGTGCTTTACCAGCAACGGGGGCCACGGAAGAGTCCTGCAGAGGTCACGCTTGCTGTCCTCCTTCCTCAGGCCTGATTTGCACCTTTTATTTGTATTGATCATCTCCACAGTCTTAGCTGGTCAGAAGGTGGGGAGGTGGAAAGTCTGCAATCCTCCCATTTATTCATTCAGCAGCTATGCCTGAGCACTCACCCTGTGCAGGTGCCCCAGTGGGCCCAGCATGCTGTGCTGAGATCAGCCGAGTGGTCCCTGCTCTCCAGGAGCTCACAGTCTGGAGGGGAGATGAACAAAGGCATGTGAAAGAAAAGAGAAAGTGCTGCAGAGAAAATGAAGTAGGGTGCTGAGAGGTGGGGCTGGGAAGTCACTGGGTGGGACTCAGAGGGGTCTTACATTTATGCTATGAGCAGAAGGACCAGAGGGAGCCAGCCCTGCACACATTTGGAAACAATGTGTCAAGGAGAAGGCACCACTGAAGCAGAGACTCCCAAACAGAGGTGGGTTTGATAGAGGAGGTTAGAAAGAGCCAGTGTGTAGGCTGGGTGTGGTGGCTCACACCTGTAATCCCAGCACTTTGGGAGGCCGAGGCAGGTGGATCACCTGAGTTCAGGAGTTTGAGACCAGCCTGGCCAGCATGGTGAAACCCCATCTCTGCTAAAAGTACACAAATTAGCCAGGCGTGGTGGTGTATGCCTGTAATCCCAGCTACTCAGGAGGCTGAGGCAGGCAAATCGCTTAAACCTGGGAGGCGGAGGTTGCAGTGAGCTGAGATTGCACCATTGCACTCCAGCCTGGGCAAAAAGAGCAAAACTCCGTCTCAAAAAAAAAAAAAAATTGATATTGATAAAAATAACTTCAAGCCAGGCCTAGTGGCTCACATCTGTAATCCCAACAATTTAGGAGGCCGAGGTGGGAGGACTGCTTGAGGTCAGGGGTTTGAGACCAGCCTAGGCAACATAATAAGACCTTGTCTCTACAAAAAAAATAAACATTCCGTCCACTGCAGCATCCTAAATTTATAACAGTATAGTTTGAATTAATACCAACTTAGCTTCAATGGCACACAAAAATGCTGCTCCTATACAGTTCATCCCCTCCTACCTTTATGTTGCTGTTATCACAGTTTATATCTTTTCTTCCCTTGAGACAGGGTCTTGCCTGTTCATCCAGGCTGGAGTGCAGTGGTATGATCATAGCTCACTGTACCCTCAAACTCCTGGGTTCAAGCAATCCTCCCACCTCAGCCTCCTGAGTAGCTGGGACTATAGGTGTGTGCCACTATGCCTGGCTAATTCTTTTAATTTAATTTTTTTTTTTTTTTTTTAAGATATGGGGTCTCTCTACATTGCACAGGCTGATCTTGAATTCTTGGCTTCAAGTGGTCACCCAACCTTGGACTCCCAAAATGCTGGGATTACAGGCATGAGCCACTGTGCCTGGCCATACATTACACATTTTACATGTGTGCCCATTAAAAGATTTATAATTACTTTTCACGTATTTGTCTTCTGAACCACATAGGAAATAAAGAGTTACAAACCAAAAATGCAATAATACTGCTTTTATATTAATCTATGCAGTTATCTTTACTAGAGATCTTTATTTCTTCATATGGCTTCAATTTGCTGTCTAGTGTCCTCTCATTTCAGGCCCCAAGGACTCCCATTAGCATTTCTTGTGAGAGCAGGTCTACTGGCAATGAACGTCCTCAGATTTTATCTGTGAATGTCTTAATTTATCCTTCATTTTTGAAAGATACCCATTTTTGAAAGCTTACCCTAACTCCAGCAAGTCACACCAGGAATGTGGGCCACCACTCCTAAGGCTGCACACACACACACACACACACACACACACACATTGCTTTGTAAATAAAGCTCCCATAATTACCTGCCTGTAATCCCAGCACTTTGGGAATCCAAGGTTGGGTGACCACTTGAAAGATAGTTTTGCCAGAGAGAGAATTCTCCCTTGAGTTTTTCCTTTCAGCACTTTTTCATTCCACTGCCTGCTGGTCTCCATGGTTTCTGATGAGAAAGCAACTCTTCATCTTAATGAGGAGTCCTTGTGTGTGATTACTCATTTCTCTTTTTCTGTTTTCAAGATTCTCTCTTTGTCCCTGACTTTTGATATTTTGATTATAATATGTCTTGGAGTGGAGCTCTTTGAGTTTATCCTAGGAGATTGTGGAATTTATCCTAGGAGATTGTGGAATTTATCCTTGGATGTTTGTTGAGTTTCTTGGATCTGTAGATTCATTTCTTTCATCAAGTTTGGGACATTTTTCAGTCATTATTTCTTCAAATGTTCTTTCTTTCCCCACTCTCTCTACCCTTTCTGAAACTCTCATATTGTAAATTTGATTCACTTGATGGTGTCCTATAGGGCCCTTAGTCTCTGTTTACTTTTATTTATTCCTTTGTCTTCCTGCTCCCCAGACTGGATAATTTCAATTTCCCTGTCTTCAAGCTCATAGACACTTTTTTCCACTTGCTCAAATCTGCTGTTGAATGCCTCTAGTTAATTTTTCATTTCAGTTATTATCATTTTCATCTCCAGAATTTCAGTTTGATTCCTTTTTATTTCCATTTGTTTATTGATATTCTTTCTTTGTTCATATATAATTCTACTGATTCCTTTTAGTTCTTGTTTATAGTTTTCTTTATCTCATTAAACATATTTAAGGCAGTTGACTTAATGCCATTGACTAATAATTCCAATGCCTGGTCTTTCTTAGAAAAGATTTCTGTAAACTTCTTTTTTTTCTGTGAATGGACCATGTTTTCCTCTTTCTTTGCATGTTTTGTAATTGTTTGTTGAGAGCTAGAGATTTAAAATATCATGTTGCACTAACTGGATATCTAATTCTTCAATGCCTCAGAGATTTCTTATACTTTATGAGGACTGGGTCATCTATTTATGACTTTTAAAAACTATTTTTGCAAGATATATATTGTTGTGTGTGGTCACTAAAGTTTCTGTTCCATCATTTCTGTAATCAACCAGTGACCTGACAAAGATTTCCTTAAATATCTGGCTCCCAAAAGACGTGGGGGTGGGAGCACAAGTATTGTCTCTTTAAATCTCCAGGAAGCTGCTTCAGCTTATGAAGGTTGAAACAACGACTGTCAGCCTCTGTGCTGGCCCCTCAACAATCAACAGCAGAAATCAGCACTCAGAACACAAAACCTAATATTTGAAGAACAAAGTCCTTATTGCTTACCCTAGCTCCAGCAAGTCACACCAGGCATATGGGCTGCCACTCCTAAGGCTGCACACACACACACAGACACACACCCACCCACACATTTCATTGCTTTGTAAATAAAGCTCCCATAATTACAGTGATATTTACAAGTGAGCTTATAGTTCAACCTGTAGTGTACAAAGGGAGGAAAATACCACGTTAGTGCTGACACACCGTATCACTCTCAGATTAAGAACCACATTCTTAGAGGAAATCTCCTGCACTGTCTCACTCTAGCCGGCAGCTTGCTAGCTCTCCTTAGCCAACTGCTAGCCCCCAGGTGCTATACTTTTCTAATTACAAATACAAAACATCCTGTTTTAAGGAAGTTGCTGCTGAGAGCGAGGAGTCCAGTTTTAAATGAAAAAGACTGTGTGAGGCGATGAGGGAGAATTGGGAGGAAGATGAAGAAGACTATCTCTTGTACTTATGGTAGGGGAAATACAATTTGGGGCTAAGTAAACTCCAGAAAGACCCCCCAAAAAGAATGATTCTAACTGCCTCAACTGGTGTGAGCACTAGAGCAAGTGAGGTAATTTTGTAGTGGGGTGATGCAGAATTCTAGTAAAGATAAATGTGTGTATCCCTATGTCTACTGGTGTAAACAAGAATATCCTGCTCAGCTTCCGTCTGGGTGGAGTTGGCTGTTGGGGGATTTCAAGTAGCAGTATTATCTGACCCAGCACCCCTGTTTTATGACAAATATTTTGTAATCTCTTCATTTACTTTCCTGAAGTGAAATTCACAGATAAAAATAGCATTGGAAAATTCACTGTATAGTAAAACTGTGAGGAAAATTTGTGTTTATATATAAAGCAGAGGTCTGTCATCTACATAAATGGCACAACATCCACATGTTGGTTGAGACAAGGGAAACTTCTCTGATATGGGGGAAGTACCACAAGCCATCCCAGCCCGCCCACTCAATGCCAGGAGGTGCACCTGATCTTTTTGACAACCAAAAATAACCTCATAAAAGCACAAAACAAAGAGCCCCAGGCTTCGGGGGAGGGGGTGTGTATTGGGGCAGAGCCCACTGTCTCAAGAGTGGTTGAGTACCTATGGGGAGTGGTTATTTCCCAAAGATAACCACTGATGTATAGAAATTGGCCAAACAGCCCCAAGAGAAGGCTCTTTTGCTACTTTCTGTGTTCACTTTGCCACATAAGGGAATCCGAGGCTAGAAACAGAGCCAAAGGGCTCTGGTGTTCTATGCAACCTCCCAATTTAACAAAAGGTCAAGTCCTAAATTATTTATCCCAGGGAAAGCAACTAAGGGGTAGTGATTCTTCCCGTATAGTACACTTCTAATCGGAGCCCACACTTCTCAAATACCGTCTGCTTCTTTGATTTCAGTGTCAGCTCACCTATACTGAGCACCTCCTCTGCACCCATATAGTTTCTTCTCACTGCCTCCACACTTCCTCATCCCTAGCAGCTATTGCAATATAATTCTTGTGCCATCTGGTTTATTGACTATTACAGAATCAGTCATATTGTGGTTGATTGCTTTGCTTAAAATATTAGTTACCTCACCTCCATGCCCCACCCCACAGCTGGGGCCCTAAGCCAGCTAACTCTTAGCAATATCCACATCCTTGGAATCATTCTTATTTGGGGGTCCTAAGACTGAGCTATATGAATGACCTACAACTCAGGAGAGGGCAAAGGTGACCTCTTAGACAGCCAAGACCCTCCTCTGTTGGTTCTATGACCTTTCTCTACACAATATCCCTTTAAGCTTTCATTATCCCCTGTTTTCCAGTGTGCTGTGGCTGTGTGGCCTCTAAAGCTTTAGTGATCAGTCCCTTCTGGGGATTAGACCCTTTCAGCTGACTCACCTTGGAGGGCTTTGTGGGCAGATTAGGGGGTTTTGCTTGATCAGCACATCCTTAGCTTTACCAGGGCCTGGATTTTAGCAGGGCTTTGGCAATCTCTGCCTTTTGTTTTTTGTTTTGTTTTGTTTTGTCTTTTCTCCTTACTCAGTTGAAACAAATGCAGTTGTCTAGAAATTCCTCTGCATCTGTTCATGAGGCAATTAAAGCTGATGGGAGAGGCAGTGATTATGATGTTAATGATTAACCAAAAGTAGATCTGTCCAAAGATTCCTTTGGTCATGGATCTATTTTTCCTGACCTTATGTAAGCAAAAAGTACTCATGTGGTTGAGTTCCATCTGTATACATAATTTTGAACATGCTGTAGTTTAGCTTCAAATGGGGTATTGTTAAAATTATTTGCAATCAAATAACTCAGCAACCAAAGAAGAATAAAATGTAAACTCTTTTCAAGTTGTTCACAAGGGAGATGAGATATAAAACCACTTGCTATGTTCTCTCTGCTACAAATATATTCAAGGAACAAAGCATTCTAGAAGCTCAGCTAAAGGAGCAATGATTGTCAGGTGGGGGATTCGAGGAAGGCTTCCTGAGAGAGGAACTACTCCAGACATTGAATAATGTTATTACCAAGTCCCTGCTGTTCATTTGATAGATCATAAACTGATAGAAATGAAAGCTTTGTTTCGGTTTCTGTTTCTTTTTTGGAGTCAATATAGAAAAGAAGGGAAGTGAGATGATAGCACCTAGAGGTCTAAATTGTCACTCTAAATTTTACAAGTGACAAAGCTGCCTATGGTGGCTGTAAAGTCTGAGAGGCTCTTAGAGAAAGGATGAGGAAGGTATTCTTCTTGGGCTGTATTGCAAAGACTAAAAGAACTATCAGGTAAGAAAAAAACAAAATGAACTACAGACATGTTCCTGGACCATGCTTGCTATCTCACCTTCATTCTAAATGGTGCTTGCTGATGAGAGACGAAACAGAGAAAGGACACAGATTCAACTCAACCAATAGTATTGGTCCTGCCTATTCTGTACAGGTATTTTGGTGTTTGCATCCAATGTGACACTCTCCAAACGTACAGGCTCCCCAGGTGTGGACAAAATGCATGAAGGGCTTTGGATGGAGGTTTCACACTGGAAATATGTCCATCTTTCTCTGCCAAGGATAAGCTGCCAACAAAGCTATCGTCCTTCTCCATACTTGGGCCTTGATTTGCACTCCCTTTCCATGATAACTTCTCTCTTGTCTCTGGACAGGCACAATGACCTGCCAGGCTTCTGCTTAGTGGCCAGCTTTTACTAATTCCCCCTCCCATCTACCTTTCCTACCTTAAAAGCCACCTTAAGCAGAGTACCAAGGACCTCTCTACAGCCCTTGAGGATGGGAAATTATGCCTGCCTCTCTTAAAAGAGATCTAGATGCTCCTGGCCACTGCCCCTGTTGTCCAAAGATATGCTTGGGCTTTTGCAGAGGAAGAACGCCTTCCACTTGAGTCCTGTTCATTTCAAAAACTCTGCTATTTGGCCCCAGGATATATACTTTCCTCTAAGGAAATTTTTAACAGGGGTTCACAGTGGAGTTTTAAGGACTCCAAATCCTCTCTGACAGCATACATCAAAATTTGCTTTCATCTATTCTGACTTCCCTACAAAAGGGTAAGAACCATTGTGCCTACAGAGTAACCAGTCTGTGCCATCTCTGATATCTCTTAATTCTCCTGAAATACAATTATATCCAGGGTATGGGGTGAATTCTTGAACTCCCTGGGCCTTGGGCCACTTCACTAAGACAAAAAAACCACAACGTCCTAACCTGCCCTTGCTCTGGCAGATACCCAGGCACTTCTGAGAACCTCCTGATGTCTTGGACAAAAAACCTACCTGCAGAACAGACACTTTACCCAAGAACACATATGAAGGGCCAATAAACACATGAAGAGATGCTCAACATCATTAGTTCTGGGGAAATGCAAATTGAAAGCTCAGTGTGCTGTCCATATACATCCACTGGAATGGCTAAAATTAGAAAGACAGGCAATACCAAGTATTGGAGAAGATTTAGAGCCACTGGAAGTCTTATACATTACCAAGGAGGGAGTAAAAGTGGGAGTACAAAATGGTGCAGCCACATTAGAAAACAGTTTGACAGTTTCTTAAAAAGTTAAGCGTATACCTATCCCACAACCAGATGTTCTATTCTTAAGTCTCTATGCCAAAAAACCACATCACCACACAAAGACCTGCATATGGTTGTTATTACAGCTTTATTTATAATAGCCCAAACTGGAAACAACACAAATGTGCATGAAATGTGAATGAATAAACAAATTGTGATAGAGCCATGCAATGGCTTACTATTCAGCACTAAAAAGGAACCAACTACCGCTATGTGCAACAACATGGATAACTTTCAAAAATGTTACACTAAGTGATGAAGTCAGACACAAAAGATTACATCCTGCATGATTCCATTTATATGATATGCTAGAAAAGGCAAACCTATGATGACAAAACTCAGATTAGTAGCTGCTAGGGGATAAAGGTAGGGGGAGAGAATTAACTGTAAAGGGGCACAGGAGAAATTTTGGAATTATGAACTAATCCCATATATTGATTGTGGTGGTAGATACACAATTAAAGACATTGGTCAAAACTCATCAAACTGTACATTTAAATAGGTATTATATGTCAACTATCAATAAAGCTGGTTTAAAAAAAAACTACCTGCAGAGCTTCATTTTTCTATACATATAGGACAGTCTAAACACGGAACATCTTTGCAAGGATAAAGGATCTCAAACTTGGGTTCAACTACATTATTTTATGATTTATTCTACATATTAGACTCCGAAATTTTTTTTTTAAATTTCCTGCTACTACCAGCACTCTTTCCTTTGGCAGCTGCTTTTTATATCTTTCTCTTCTAAAATGTGGAGCCACAGGATGTTGTGAGCACTGCAGAGACCAAATTGGGGTGGCTGTCTTTTAGGTCTGTCTTGGCCCATTCCTGCTGCTATAACAAAATATCTTAGACTGGATAATTTATAAATAATAGAAATTTATTTCTTACAGTTCTGGAGGCTTGGAAGTCTAATATCAAGGTGCCAGCAGATTTGGCATCTTGTGAGGACTTGTTCTCCTCAAAGATGGCATCTTCTTGCTGAATCCTCATACAGTGGAAGGGGCAGAAGGCTCCCTTAAACCCCAAGGGCACTAATTCTATTCACAAGAACGAAGCCATCATGACTTGTCAAAGGTCCACCTCTCAACACCGCAGGAATGGGGATTAGGTTTCAACATGAATTTTGTTGGGACACAAACATTCAGACCGTAGCAAAGTCTATTAAAAATCCACTGCAATGTTTGGAGTAGACTGGAGGGGACAGAACAGAGAAAGACATCTGAAATAGACTGAAATAGAGCAGAGGAGATGCAGAGAAATTCCAGAGAGAGACATTTAGGCAAACAGTCAGGGACCAGATCTGGAATACAAAAGAGAACAGTGTTCAAAGAAGAACCCTGTTCAAAAACCTTGAACAATTCCCCACTGCCTTTGGGGAAACATCCAAGTGTCTGAGCACTGGATATCAGGTTTTCCAGATTTACTTCCAATTTATCTTTTTATTGCCTACTGCATCTTTTCACTGAATCAAAAGCTCTATAAGCACAGGCTTATCCACGAATATTTGTTATTTAACAGCAATTGTTCAATATGTATTAGTTGATTGTCCATTCACCTTCTGATGGATGTTTGTGTTTTTTCCATTTGGGGCTATGGCCAAGAAAACTACCACAAGCATTCTTGTACAGGTTTTTGTGTGGACATATGCTTTCATTTCTCCTGGGTAAATACCCAGGAATGGAATTGCTGGGTTGTGTGGTAGGTCTGGTACATCCCTACAATACCCGTCAGCAATAGAAAGACATGAACTATTGATACATGTAACAACATGGGTGAACATAATTTATTAAACAAAAGAAGTCAGGTAGCCCCCCAAAAGGATAGTACATACGATTCCATATATAAAAGTTGTATATATAACTCTAGAAAAAGCAAGCTAATCTATAGCAACAGAAAGCAGGTGAGCAGTTGAGGGGGCAAGGGACAGGGAGGGACAAGATATAAGAATTACGAAGGATCACAGTAAAACTTTTTTGGGTGATGGATATGTTCATGATTTTGATTGCAGTGATGGTCTCACAGTGATATATATATATATAAATTTATCAAACTGTACATTTTAAACGTTCAGTTTATTGTATGTCTTATACAATGCAGTCAAGCTGTAATAAAATACCGGTTGAATAAACAGCAAGTTCCCAGTAAATGCATATCCGATAGTGCAAAGAAGCGTTCAATGTTGGCTGAAGGAATGCAAAGCAGGTGCCCAAGAAGGGTTGGTGGAGTTAATGTGCATTAGAAATAGGTATTCACTTATTAGGTGTTCAATAACTTTAGAATGAATGAATAAATTTGACAGATATTTATCGCTGATCGTGTGCTAGGCACTATTCTAGGCTCTGGGAATAGGTTAAGGAACCAAACAAAAGTCCTTGTGCTCACAGAGCTTTAATTTTAGAAGGACAGCAGACAATAAAAGCCTAAGTAAAATACATACAGTGTGCTAGATAGGTGCTAAGGAGAAATAAGGCTGAGAATGGAGATAGGGAAAGTCAAGGAAGGAGGTTGACATGTTAAGAGACTGTGCCCACCGTCATTGAAAGGGTGATGCTTGAGAAAGGCCTGAAGGATATGGGCGGACAGAGTGTGTGTCTAGGGCAATAAAAAGTAACTGCTCCAGATGTGGAAGAAAATAATGTGCAGGAGTTGAACTGTTTGGAAGGAGGGTGAGCCCCTTAGGAGGAGCCGCCCACGCCCCCTGCTGGGTCCCGGCTCGCTCCGCCAGCGCGTACCTGCGTTGTCCACCAGGAGGCGCTTCCGCACCCG
>NW_012104621.1:831979-872623 GCF_000951045.1 Mandrillus leucophaeus
TCCAACAGGCTCGGGGCCTCTTCCCTGCAGCCGCAGGGGATTGCCCCGGCCACGACGCCTGGGAACCGGGCTGGGCGCCGGGGGAGTTGGAGTTCCAGAGCGTTGTGTTTTAAATCTCTGAAGGGACCCCGCTCCGGGCCGGGCCGGGCGTTCACGCGGGAGTCGGACGGAGCCTCCTGCTGCCTCTAAAGCTCTGTGCCGTGGAGGAAATGCAGCAGCGGGGTGTGGACCCAGGCGGGAGATGCGGACCAGGAAGTGGTTCCCGCTACCGGAGCGACAGGCCGCAGCCGCCGCCCCCAGCGACGGATGTCCGCGCTCCGCTATTTAAACCCAAGTATTTTACATCGCGAACTTCTCTTAAGGTCTCTATAATCTGGAGACGAGCCCCAGGCAGGCCGCTCAAGTCATGCAGGGCACACATCCCCATTTCTCTCAAACCAGGAGCACCCAGTGGGTGCAGAGCACCCAGCTGGGGGGGAAACATGGATCCGTGAATAAGTTGTCTCAACTTTCAGCAGCATCCCCCAGCAGGGTCACACTCTCAGCCTCAGTTTGCTAGGAGGGAGCTTGGAAGCAGCACATCTTTCTGCTCCCATTCACTTGAGAGGTGTAATGTATTTCCATTAATAGCTAAAGGTACCATTCTCAAATAATTTCTAAGAGCAGGGAAGGGAAAAAAACATATTAGGACAAGTCCTGGCTCAAAAGATTTCTGATGACCCTCCAACCAAACCAAACCAAAAAACTACAGATCCAGTTCATGAACCCTCCTGCCAACACCTCTCTGCTCTCCAATCGTGCAGGTGAAAAAAAATGCAGAGAAATGTTCTCTCTAGGGAGAAATGCAACAGCTTAGTAGGAGAAGTAAAACTTAGACCCAAATCCCTATCTCTTCCTGGGCTGCCTTGATGTGTGTGAGTGTGTTGCATACTGCAAATAATGTGAACTTTGCAGACCTGGATTGAAATCTGGGCTTCTCATTTTACAAATTGTGTGATCTTGAACAAATTACATGCTTTCTCTGAGCCTGGTTTTCTGTGTATCAAATAGAAATATTTGGCTTACTTTGCAAGGCTTTTTCAAGATAACCACTATATATCCTTTGCCTCATAATAATTGCCAAGCAGTATTCACTCTCTTCCTCCCAACAAACTGTCCATGTTTTACATAATTGGATTTTAGTTTTTTGAGGGCAGGGACACAAAGATCTTTATGTTTCCTGTATAATATAAATTGGCACATGGTGGATATTTTTGCATTTCCAGTCAGCTGACATTCATTGAGCATCAGTGCAAAGTACTGTTCTGGGTTATAGGGAATTGCCCCTGAGGCCAGCTGGATTAGAACTCACATCTCCTGTGCCCCAATCCAGGGCCCTTTGGTGGCACACAGCCTCCCTCTTTGGTTACACGGTGAGACTGTGAGGCAGCAGTTGGCAGTGCCTTCAGATTTCAGTCTCTGTAGATTGAAAATGAAATGTAATCCCCTGCTAATGCCCTTTTCAGTGTACAGGTTGAACATGGCTGAATGAACTATTGTATTTTGCATCAACAGATTTTAAACTCCTTGAAGAACCTCTCCTTTAAGTCTGTGCAATATAATCTAGTTGGATGCTTAATGTGAATATAAAGAAAAAATACCTTATAATCCAACTCTGAGTGCCTAATTTGTGTTTGTCAAGTGCTGTTTTCAAGAATTGAGATTTGACATAGAGTGCTTTGCATCTGGACACTGTCAGAGAATTTCCTTGGTGAAATTTTATGTTTATGTGAACTGTTGTTTCTTTGTGCCAAACCTGCTTTTTCCTCCCTCCACTCCCACCTCTGTACTTTTGAAAGCTTCATTCTTGTCATTATTTCCATGTAAGCCAAATATGTTTACAGTTTTGTCTTTCAAACTAAAAGTAATTAATTTTGCAGTTTTTAGTTGAAGACGTATATATGCCAGTCAGAACTTGATCAGTGCAAGCTACCCAGTGTGACTTCAAAGTAAGCTTGACATTTTAGCCTGTGCAGATTTGTCATGAGTAAGCAAACGCGGTTTTCGTTAGATATTTGGACCTTAGTTCAGCCTTCAGTGAATCCAAGGAAAGTTGAGAATCATAGCTCTTGCCACCTTTCTTCCTTGTGAAAAAAAGAGACCTGAAGTGACTTGTCACGGGTAATCAGTAGCAGAACTAGGATTAAGACACAGACTCCTTACTAAGCCACTTTATTATCTCAGGATTTTTTCCTGTAGTATGTAGACTTATGGAAATCCCTTCCTTACATATGTTCATGGTATGCAGTTAAAATGCACGAATAATTTGGAACTTGAAATGACAAGAATAAAAAAGATAACTCCCTAAAAAAACTCTTAAGGAAGTATTCCATCACCTGAGGGCATTAATCATCTTTTTTCCTTTAAAAACTAGTTGGTGAAGGAGTCATTGAGGTGGTAACAGACTATGATTAGAAAGAAAAGAGCATTTTAAAGGTGCAAGATGAGAAATCCTTTATTGGGTAAAGATCTTAGGAAAAAAATCTTCCCTCTGAGGCTGAGTGTATTGATTTGTAAGATAAGGAGCTTGGGTTAGCCTAGATGATGCCTACAGTGTTTCAGCACAGGCATTATGGGACTTTAAGGTCCTGCTGTTGCTAAAATAGTGTCTTCAAGAGGAAGGGCAGCTAGTGATTGGAAGTATATGCACTAAAGAGATATCCAAATACTTCAAAATTGAACATCTAACTAAAAGAAGCTAAGAGAGATTACTTGGTGTTTTCAGTTTACCCTAATAATTCTTCTTATTTAAGATTTAGTGCCACTCGACAACTTAAATTCATGACATGAAAAATGTAGTGAGGAAGATGAGCCAAATAATACAGTTGGAAATAGTTGAGCAAGAAGAAATTTAGAAAGCACAGGATGGAAGTCAGACTAGCTCAGCTAAAGGCCTTTGACACCAGTAGCTAGAGGAAGCAGATAACATGCAAATGACTGAGCCAGGGAGGATCAATCAATGGTAGAAGGCTTTTATCTGGTATACACCAAAAGCAGATTCTTCAGAGCAGGACTTTCTTGGGTCATTTTCAGGTATAGTAAAGAGAAAAGCTATGAATTTACAAAATGTAGTTTTGAAGTAGAGTGAGAATTATTTTAGGCCACTTAAATTATTAAAATTTTGTTTCCCTAAAGATTGTCATCACTTTCCCCAACTTCCCACCCCACTTCTTGTGCATTATTAGCGTCTTGGATACTTGAGATTAATTGTGTATAAGCGAAGAAAAAAAGGGAAGCACGAAAGCATACAAAAGATAGTCCCAGCTACTCAGGAGGCTGAGGCAGGCGACTCACCTGACCCCGGGAGGCGGAGGTTGCAGTGAGGGGAGATTGTGCCACTGGACTCCAGCCTGGTGACAGACCGAGACTCCATTGCAAAAAAAAAAAAAAAAAAAAAAAAAGATGTTAAGTGCAACAGTTAGCAATTCTTCTGGATTTGGGTGCCACACTCTTAAATCAGAACGTGACAGTTCTCTGTTTCATGCCACTTAAGGACTAGTCATTAAACATGCCCCAAGGTTGCTGTCAGTGTTTCCTGAGTCAAAATTTACTCTCAGAAGCCACCTCCATCCATTAGGAGCAACTGTCTGAAAGAAAGTCCTAGTTTGGAAACCGGAAACTGCGTTCTTTTGATTCTGGTCATAAAGATACGTGAGAGCTGGAACAATTCCCTTGGGCCTCAGTTTCCTTATTTTAAACTGAAGAGTTTGGAGGAGATAGTGATAAGGTGCCAAGTAGCATTCCATGCTTCCCCTAGTTCCGCATTCAGAGCTGGGTCCACTATCCCATGCTGCTTTCCTAACCAGGCAGGGTCCAGGGACATGGTGGTATTGTGGTGGCAGGGAATCTGCTCCTAGACCTTTGCCAAAGCAGTAGGTGACTTTCTGCCTACAAGTTAGATAAGAAATCTTGGAGGAGATCCCCTGGCGTTCTTACCAAGCCTGCCAGTTTGTAAGTGTGTTAATGAGGCAAGTAAGAAGATCCGGGCAAATGCTGATATTTCAAATTTAATGCCGTACAGAACGTTTCTTCAGTATACCAATGCTTGTGTCATTGCACTCTTAACTGTTGAATGCATATATTTACAGATTGTTTCCCATTCACACCATGCTTCTAGGAAAATCTTTTTATTTAGTAACTACTAACTGCCAAGTATTGTGCTAAACACATATAACTCTACTTTTGATGCTTTTATTCAGAGAGGCCAGGAGGAGAAAAACAGTGAGAGGAGGGAAGTAGAGATCAAGTGCAATCTGTCATGGCCAGTTTCTCCTTGACTGAGGGTTTGTGCTAGCTGACTTTGGCCAGTTTTTGAAATCAAAAGTGCTATAATTTAAAAATTCCCCAGACCCAGTTTTATTTTACTGTGCGCTTAGGAGTCTTGTTCAGCTCAAGCAGCCCCCATATTGGCTAGGGACGCTTTTGGGAGTTTTAACCTGAGACGCCGTGGTCTAAAACAGAAGATGGACAACTTCATTTCTCCCAACATAGCCTCACTTGTGGTCACCTGGGCTTGCATAACATTCTCAGATTCACAAAATAACAATAACGTGAATTCTGCAAAACTTATCACAGTACTTTTAGAGAACAGAAATGAGTGGGGAAGAGGAAGAGAGCTGAAAGATCAAAATGGCAACTTTAAAAATTTAAGAAGCCACTTTAGAAAAACTTCCAAACTTAATTTGTTCTGGCCTAAAAGTTTGCCTTTGGGACACTAATAGTTGAAATTCCCATGATATGCTTTATTTTATGCTTCTAATGGATGATGTCTGAGATATTAAACTTTATTTTTATAGTTAGAATAAAGTATTCTTATATACCTTGAGAGTATAATTGCCATCTTCTGAAAGTTTCAAAAACAGTCATCATGAGTCAAGTAACAAAACTCAGAGCATTTGCAAAGTGATATAGATTAGAAAATAATGATTTTTTTTAAAGCTTACACTTTCTTTTTCGTTCACTGCCTAAAGCGATGTTGCTAATGTGGGAATTTAAATCAGACTGGCAAGTCGTGCATTTGAATACAATCACATTTAGCCTTCCAGGTTTTACTGCATTTAACTGCTTCTCACCAGCTTTGAGACCCACAGTCTTATACTCCAAGGGATTCCCCTTCCCTTCAAAATGTTGTTTGCAAATAGAGAGTTATAGTCTTCCATGAAAGATAGCATACTTTAAATAGGCAGACAGGGGGAGGGAACTTAATTTATGGATTGCAACCATGTGGGCAAGCGTTGATTCTCAGTCTCCTCAAGTATGAGGCCATTTTTTGTAGCTTTAGAAAAATTTCGTGAAACCTCATACACTAGTAGTTGTACTTGCAGTATCCATTGGTCAATTAAATATATAACTACCAAAAGCTGTTGTGAATTTAATATCAGTTTGTGTTTGTGGATCTCAGCAATGTCTGTACACTCTTTGAAAAAGAGGACTATAAGTACGTGTGAGACATTTACTAATATTCAAGCCATGCCTGCTGCTTGTCAGGATGTGGGGGCTCCTTGCAATCATGCTGTGGCCCTCACAGGGCCTAATCTGGCTCAGAGTGGACAGGCTCAGAAATAATCTGCTTGATGATTCTCAGCTACAGTTTGGTGTTGCGATTGGCTGTCTCATTCAGTTTATAAGAATTGTTAATATTTGCAGATAATTTTTTAGTAACTTAAATTGGATTCAGAGTTATGCCGTTAATAGCTCACCTATGTTATGCTGTATTTTAGTGAGTAGGAGAGAAAAGGAGTGGTGTTAGGTAGATGGAGAATTTCTCACTCATTCTTTCAAGAGGTATGTATTGAGCACTTGTGGGCGAGGCACTAGGGATTCAGCAGTGAACAAAACAGATACAAATCCTTGCTTTCATGGAGCTTGCATTCAAGTTGGGGAGAAAGACAAAAACATTAAATGAAGAAGAATATTGGATAGTGATAAGTGCTAAGGAGAAAATCAGGGAAACTGGCATCTCAGTTTTGATTTTGAATAGGGTGGCCAGAGAAGGCCTTACTGTGGTGGTGACAGTTGAGCAAATACTGTAGCTGAAGGAGGTGAGGCTGTGAGCCACATGTACCCCTGGAGTCAGTATGTCCCAGGTAGAGAGAATGGCAAGTGCAAAAGCCCTGTTGTGAGGCCATCGCAGGGATGTTTAAGGAAAAGCATGGAGCCCAGGATGGGTGAGTGAAGATAAAGAGAAGAGAACTTAAGTCACAGAAGTGGGGGTTGCAGGTTATGTAGGGCCCTTTTTGGCTCTGTAAGAACTTGGCTTACAGTTCTTACAGAACTAAGCATTAGAGGGCTTTCAGTGACATGATATAATAGTATATATTATATGAAAAGGTCATTCAGGCTGCTATGTGGAGAATAGATTCTAGGAGGTGAACTGGAAGCAGAGAGACCAGCTGCTCTGCTCCAGGAAAGAGATGTTGCTGGCATGGACTAGGGCAACTGCCGTGGAGGTGGTGAAAAGTGAAGGAATTGTAGACATCTGCCTTCCATCTTTATGTATCACATTCCTTGGGGGAAGATTGAGAACTAATACTGACCTAGCTCATCTTACAGATAAGGAGACTGAGGCCCAGGAGAAGGGGCTTATCCCAGGAAAATGAGTGAGCAGTGGCATTAAACTTGGGGAACACAAGTAAGAGGAGGCTCAGGCACAATCTTCTGCAGTCCCCTGCCTTTTCCCAAAACCAAATCAAAATATATCAACGGCCAGGTGTTAGCAACTTTACTATTGAAATATTTTAAAGTAGATTTTAACTGTGAGAATATGTGCATTAAAAGGGGGGTGAAAGGCTGGGCGTGGTGGCTCATGCCTGTAATCCCAGCACTTTGGGAGGCTGAGGCGGGCTTATCACGAGGTCAGGAGTTCAAGACCAGCCTGGCAACATGGTGAAACCCCGTCCCTACTAAAAATACAAAAATTAGCGAGGCATGGTGATGTGTGCCTGTAATCCCAGCTATTCGGGAGGCTGAGTCAGGAGAATTTCCTTAGCATCTTTGTTGAAAATCAGTTTACTAGACCAGAGGTAGTGGCTCACACCCGTAATTTGAGAACTTTGGGAGGCTGAGGTAGGTGGATCACTTGAGGTCAGGAGTTTGAGACCAGCCTAGCCAACATGGCAAAACCCTGTCTCTGCCAAAAATACAAAAATATTAGCCGGGCGTGGTGGCACATGCCTGTAATCCCAGCCACTCGGGAGGCTGAGGCACAAGAATTGCTTGAACCCGGGAGGCAGAGGTTACAGTGAGCCAAGATTGTGCCACTGTACTCCAACCTGGGTGACAGAGCAAGACCCTGTCTCAAAAAAAAAATCAGTTTGCCATATATGGGTTTATTTCTGGATTACATATTCTGTTCTGTTGATCTGTATGATTGTCCTTTTGATAATAATTACACTATTTTGACTAATACAGCCTTATAGTAAGTCTTGAAATCAGCCTTATTGTACTGACTAGGACCTCCACTGTGATAATGAGTGGGAGTGCTGAGTATGGACATTCTTGCCCTGTTCCCAGTCTTAGGGAGACAGTACTCTTTAGCTGTGAGTAATGATGTTAATGTGGGTTTTTTCACAGATGGGCTTTATCAGGTTAAGGACTTCCCTTTTTATTCTAATATTCTGAGAGTTTTTATCATAAATAGATTTTTTATTTTGTCAGCTGCCTTTTTTTCACCTATTGATATGATTGTGTGGTTTAATTTCCTTTAATCTATTGATGTAGTAAGTTATATTGATTGACTTAATGAATATTGAACCATACTTGTATTCCTGGAATAAACTTTAACTGATTATTATGTCTTACCCTTTTCCCTAATTGTTGGATTTTATTTGCTAATGTTTTGTTAAGAATTTTTGCATTTATGTTCATGAGGGATATGGTCTATGCTTTTCATGTAGTGTCTTTGTATAGTTTTTGTATCAGCATAATGCTTGCCTCATAAAATGAGTTCAGAAATGCTCTCTTCCCTCTGTTTTCTCTAAGAGTCTGTAAGAGTAGTATTGATTCTTCTATAAATGTTTGGTAGAATTTGGCAGCAAAGCAACCTGGGCTTCAGGTTTTCTTTGTGTGAAGATTTTTAACAGTAAATTCAAATTCTCTAATAGCTATTCGGGATATTTGAGGGTTATTTATTTCCTCTTGAGTAAGCTTTGACATTTGTGTCTTTCAATAAATTTATCCATTTCATCTAAGCTACAAACTTACTGGCATAACTGTTTTATCATGTTCTCTTTTTAGTGTCTGTAGGATCTGTATTGATGACCCCTTTTTCAATAGCATTATGATAATTTGTGCCTTTTTTTTCTATCTTTCTAGGAGTTTATCAATTTTATTGATGGTTTGAAAGAACTAGTTTTAGTTTCATGATTCTTTTCTCTCCTGTTTTTAAACTTCATTATTGATCTGTTTCATCATTTCAGAATTGATTTCTGTTCTCACCTTTATTTCCTTTCTTCTGCTTACTTTTGATATAAATTTCTCTCTTTTTGTTCTCAAAGTAGGAGAATAGATCATTGATTTACCACTTTTCTTCTTTCTAACAGAAACATGTAATGCTATAAATCTTCCTCTAATACTTTTACTGCATCCAGCAAAATTTTACATATTGTGTCTTCGTTTATTTAGAATATTTTTCTAATTTTGGGGGTAGCCTTTCTCTTTGACCCTTGGTTATTTAGAAGTATCTTGCTAAATTTGCATGGAGATTGTCCACATATCTCTCTGTTAATGATACCTAATTTAATTTTGTTCTGTCCACAGAATATACTTTTTATAATCTGAATTATTTTAAGTTGTTTGAATATCATTTTAAGTTCAAGAATATATTTTATTTTGGTGAACATCACATGTGCTCTTGAAAAGAATGTATATTCTGCTATCTTTGGAGTGGAGTGTTCTGTCAATATCGTTAGGTCACTTTGGTTGATAGTGTTTAGCTCTTTTATATTCTTTTTTTCCTTCTTTCTTTCTTTTTTTTTTTTGAGATGGAGTCACTCTGTTGTTTAGGCTGGAGTGCAGTGGCATGATTTTGGCTCACTGCAACGTCTACCGCCTGGGTCCAAGCAATTCTTCTGCCTCAGCCTCCCAAGTAACTGGGATTACAGGCATGAGCCACCACATCCAACTGAGTTTTTTTGTAATTTTTAGTAGAGGTAGGGTTTCACCATGTTGGCCAGACTGGTCTTGAACTCCTGACCTCAGGTGATCTGCCCACCTTGGCCTCCCAAAGTGCTGGGATTACAGGTGTGAGCCACCACATTTGGCCAGTGATAATTGTGAAATTGTGAATAAGTTTTTTCAGCGATCAGATTTTGTATGTTTGGAAGCTCTGATGTTTGGTGCACCTATGCTTAGGATTGTTTTATCTTTTTGATGAATTAGCTCCTTAATCATTATGTAATGTCTCTCTTTATCCCTGATAAGATTCCTTATTCTGATATTTCTATAGTCATAGTGTTTGCATGGTACATCTTTTTCTATCTTTTTACTTTTAACCTATGCATTCATATTTAAAGTGGGTTTCTTGAAGGTAGTATATAAGTAAGTCTTGTTTTTTTATCCACTCTGCCAACCCCTAATGTTTTATAGGGCTATTTCAGTGACTTACAGTTAATATCATTATTGATATGATTGGCTTTAAATCTACCATTTTGCTGGATGTTTTCTATTTTCTCTGCCCTTTTTTTCCCCATTTTCCTGTTTAATTTTTTTTTAACTTCTGCTTGCTGAAGTATTGTTTTACTATATTTTATCTTTACTACTGGCATATTATTATACCTTTTTAAAAATTTTTAGGCCAGGCACAGTGGCTCACACCTGTAATCCCAGCACTTTGGGAGGCCAGGGTGGGTGGATCATGAGGTCAGGAGATTGAGACCATCCTGGCTTAACACGGTGAAACCCCATCTCTATTGAAAATACAAAGAATTAGCCGGGCGTGGTGGCGGTTGCCTGTAGTCCCAGCTACTTGAGAGGCTGAGGCAGGACAATGGTGTGAACCTGGGAGGCAGAGGTTGCAGTGAGCCAAGATCGTGCCACTGCACTCCAGCCTGAACAACGGAGTGAGACTCTGTCTCAAAAAAAAAAAAAAAAAATTTAGTGGTTGTCATAAGGTTTACAATATCCATCTTTATCATAGTCAGCTTTCAAATGACTGTACTGCCTCATGTATAGTGTAAGAACCTTCCCTTGGTATAGTTCTGACTTCTCTCTCATTCTTTGTACTATTTTTGTACATTTTACTTTTACATATATTATGTACCCCACATGAGGGAATTTTTTTGGATGATGGGAATGTCTGTATCTTGATTGTGGTATGATTACATAGGTGTGTATATTTTTCACAACTCAAGAAATGCTACATAAAAAAATGAGTTAATTTTATTTTAGGTTAACTATCCCTAAAGGAAGATTTTGATATTTAGTCTTGTGCCAATAACAATGTTTTGGTTAACAATGGACTGCATAATCATATGTCCTGTAAGATTATAATACTATATTTTTCTGTACCTTATCTGTGCTTAGGTATGTTTAGACATACAGTACTTATCCTTGTGTTAAAAGTGCCTGCAGTATTCAGTATAGTAGCATGCTGTACAGGGTTGTAGCCTGGGAGCAATAGGTTATACTGTATAGCCTAGGTGTGTACTAGGCTATGCCATCTAGGTTTGCAAGTCCACTCAATAATGTTTGCACAATAACTACATTGCCTAATGACACATTTCTCGGAATGCATCCCCGTTGTTAAATGACACATGACTATACACACATACATATCTGTGTGTGTATCTATCATCTGTTAAAAGAATAAGAATATAGATCTAGTATAGAGTTTTTGTAGGTTATAATATTAATTAAATGTCGTTGATCCTGGTGATAATAATTTGAAAAAAGTTAATGTTTAGTAACAGAAAGTACATAATGCATACAGTCATACATTGCCTAACGACAGGGGTATGTTCTGAGGAATGCATTGTTAGGCAGTTTCATTGCTGTGCAAACATTGTAGAGTGGACTCACAAACCTAGACAGTAGAGCCTACCACACAACTGGGCTATGTGCTATAGCCTGTTGCTCCCAGGCTACAAACCTGTACAGCATGTTACTGTACTGAATGCTATAGGCAACCATTAACACAATGGTAAGTATTTGTGTATCTAAACATAGGAAAGGTACAGTAAAAATATGGTATATAAAACAAAAAATGGCATACTTATATAGGTCACTTGCTATAAATGGAGCTTGCAGGACTGGAAGTTGCTCTGGATGAGTCAGTGAGTGAATGGTGAATGAATGTGAAGGCCTAGGACATTACTGTACACTACTGTAGACTTATAAACACTATACACTTAGGCGACACTAAATTTATTAAAGGTTTTCATTTCTTTTACTTTTTATTTATTTTTATTTTTTTGACACAGTCTCATTCTGTCACCCAGGCTGGAGTGCAGTGGTGTGATCTTGGCTCATTGCAGTCTTGACCTCCTGGGCTCAAGTGATCCACCACAGCCTCCTGAGTAGCTGGGACTATAGACATACGCTGCTACACCCAGGTAATTTTTATGTTTTTTGTAGATATGGGGTTTCACCATATTGCACAGGCTGGTCTCAAACTCCTGGGCTCAAGTGATTCTGCCCACCTTGGCCTCCCAAAGCATTGGGACTGCAGGTGTGAGCCACTGCATCTGGCCTCTTTTACTTTTTAAACTTTTTAAATTAAAAACTAAGACAAAAACACACACATTAGCCTCGGCCTATACAAGGCCAGGATTATCAAGATATTACTAGGCTATAGGAATTTCTCAGCTCCATTGTAATCTTATAGAACCTTTTTTATATATGCAGTCCGTTGTTGACTAAAACACTGTTAAGTGGCACATGACTATATAGATTTTTGTTTGCTTTTTAAACCTTGCTGTCACTTCAATATTATGTTTATAATTAATAGCGGGACAAACAGGCTGATATTTTGTTTTCTTTTTAAGATAGACAAATGATGGAATTGATAGAACTGCATGTCATTCTTCTTTTGTGTTTTCTAAGCCAGAGAAAGAAAATAGCTATTTGTCTAGAATTTTCTGCTGTCCAGTATGGTAGCCAGTGGTCACATTAATTTAAAGTAAAATTTTAGTTCCTCAGTCATCCTGGCCATATTTTAAGTGCTCAGAGCCATATGTGGACATTGTGAACATTACAATAATATAAAACATTTCCATCCTCACAGAAAGTTCTGTTGAACATCACTGTTGAAGGAAAAGTAACAAACTGCCCATGGTTTGCCTTCCTCTTTCCTTTAATAAAAGGGTAAGCCATTTTTTCCAGGCTACTTATTCTCTGAATGTATCTCCTGAATTTGTCTATTTTTTTCTGTGCAAAACTACAACTAGATGTAATCGTTAGTCCAAAGGAAATGATTCTTTCCTCCTTTGATTCATATGGCACTGTGACACTGCTTCTTTTTCTTCCATCTCTCTGGTCCCTTTTCCTTAACCTTTTATAGATTTGTCTTCCTCTATCCATTTATTGAATGATAGCCTTCTACAGAGGTCCATCTGTAACCTTATTTTTTACTCCCTGGATGTCAAATACCCCATATAAGTCAAAGAGCAACAAATCTATGACCAGCTGAGACTTCTAACCTAATTTCCTAGTGAATATATCTACATGACTGTTCTATAAGCATTTCAACCTCTCCGTGTCCAAAATGCATCGGCCTCTTCCTCTCTTGCAAACCCGCCTTTATCCCACCTCAATGTGGGTCATAACTCTCTACCTTACTTCTAAGCTAGAAACGTTGGAGCCCACCTCTTCATACAAATCAATACCAATTCCTGCTGATTCCACCTCCTAATTACCTCTCAATTTGATTTTTTTTGTTTATTCCTAAAGCCCTGTTTTGTGGTCCTCCACATTTCCAAGTATTCTGACAACTTGTTAATCTTTCTCCTTCCCATTTATCTTCTCCACTGCTAAACAGTGATCTTTGTAAAGTACAGAGCTGATCATTTTGTTCCCCTATTTAAAATGTCCCTAAGTCCCCATGTTACCTTTGGCAAAAATGCAAACATGAGCATAATATAGTAGTCTCAGGGTCTGCCCCTCCCTGGCCCTCTCAGCCCTCAGCTTGGAGTCTTTGTTCAGTCATGTCCAGCCACCTGACTGTCTGGAATTTTTGTAACACACCATGTGCTTCGCTCTCACCTCTGTGCACTCGCACATCCCATTCCCTTCCTTGGGCTAATACCACTCCCAGCCCCACAGCCCACCCTCTTCCTCCTTGTTGAGTGATTCCATCTTGCTCTTTGGGACTCCATTCAGGCTTCCCCGCCTGCATCTGGGAACATTCCCTGATATCTTCCCTCTTCAGGCTGGTCTTGTGCCTTCTGACTTTCCTCTGCATTCTTATGGTATTTGTGCTTTTCTCTACCATGGCAGTTGTTTCCCCATATTGTAATTGCACAGAAAGTATGCAGTAATAATTTATAAAGTAACAAGTTTCAGCTCTGAAAATCTGTTTGAATTCACAGACTAATGAGCCACATTATAGTAACCTTCTACTGTGTTCTTATAGGCAAAGATGCTGGAAGGAGATCTGGTTTCAAAGATGCTGCGAGCTGTTCTGCAGTCTCATAAGAATGGAGTAGCATTACCCCGGCTCCAAGGAGAGTACAGATCCTTGACTGGAGACTGGATCCCCTTCAAACAGCTAGGTTTCCCTACACTAGAAGCCTATCTGAGAAGTGTGCCAGCAGTGGTCAGGATAGAGACTAGTAGATCTGGAGAGGTAAGAAGGTAATTGTGCGTGTCAGAAGAATCAAACCAATTCATAATTGCCTGTCTGGCACTTCCAACCTCCTACCTGTGATAGAATTCTAAGTGAAAGTACTAGCTTAGTTGTTTGCAATTGGTAGTGACAGAGAAAGCAGCATCTAAATCATGGCCTACGTTCTTATGTCTTTTGTCTTATTCCTCAAATTATTTTCATTGTGAAAATAAGATTTTAACCACACAAAATTAAAAATTATTTACCCATTGTCAACATCTAAACAAAATAGTTGTACTGGAGGCCTTAAGTGTATAAATATCACACCTGCCCATTACAAACCTGTTACAAATGTTTTTGCCACAGTCACTAATGACCTCGTGATCACCAAATCTAATAGGCAGTTTTAAATTCCCATCGTGTTGATTCCTGCTATCTGGACCTACTCAGTCCGGAGCTGATCCTTCATCACTTTTCGTAACTACCAGGGCCTTCTTGCTGTTCTCTCTTCTCTTCTGTTATTTTCCTCTCCTTCACACCAATATGATCATATCATTATACCATTTTAAATCCTTCTGCCTCTCTGGAAGAAAGCAGTTTATAGAATGGGCCATTTAGTAGTAGCCGGTTGGTCTGTCATTGCTCTTCCACTGTGACCTGGCAGCTTTGCTTCTTGGTACCTACCCGTTGTACAGCATAGTAGATGTAGACAGACCACCAACTAAAAAGAGAAACAAAAACACCCACACCCCCTCATATACTATAGTTTCCTGGGTGTATTTCTACATGTGTAAATACATAGATGAGGTCTGGAGTGATCTATGTATTTCTCTTAATGGTTTCTCTGTATGGGGGATGAGGAGGCAGTGGTGGAGTACAAGGGAACCAGGAGCAGGAAAGTGTCAAAGGGGAAGTTCACCTTATAGTTAATAATTTTCCCAAGGAGAAGATATAAATTAATTAAGTATTATATGAATACTAAAATATGCTTTGGCATCCCTGATCCTTCCAGACAGACTTAAGCCCTCCTTTCTGTCTACTTGCACCTTGTAATACATCCGTTATAACACTTGACACATTGTTTTCTGTTTAATTTCTTACTTCTCTCTTTTTCCTTCATAAGATTCTTGAGGATGAAGGCCTTAATAAATCTGTGTTGAATGCATGAATGAATGAATAGCTGAATGAATTAATAAATTAATGCTTCATAGAGTTACTATACTGTAATTTACTCAACTCTTTGTTCCCCTGTTTTGGACATTTTAAACGTTTCCAGATTTTGACTATTAAAATACCCTCATTGCATATACTTGGGTAGGTCACATTTGTTTTTTCAAGTTATATACTTGTACTATAGTCTCAGAAATAGAAATACCGGGCCAAAGAGTAGGAGCATATTTTAGCTTGTGATATAAAGCCTCATTGTTTTCCTGTTTTTTATTTCAAATTAGAGTCAAAGACTTGAAAACTACACAGGTCTGTAGAGATCATCTTGTCCCAGTAGTCTCTATCTTCAAATCTTTTTTCAATATCGTATCATACCAGTTTTTTTTTTAAAGATACAGAGCTGAGCTGCAGTGTTTTCAGAGATGTGGAAGCCTGCTTGCCCTGCCTTGCTCTCATGCCCCTGCCAGTGGCAGCCCCTTGAGGCTTCTCCATGGAACTCTATGGCTCCCATGAACACAGTTTGAAAACACCAGGTGTAAAACACCCCTGTGTTACAGCTGAGAATACTTAGATTTGCCCAGAGTCACCCAGTATATCCATCACAGAGGCGAGAAGGATTTAGTAGTCTTGTATTCAACATAGTAGTTACGAGTACATACTTTGGACTCAAAGAGCCTCGCCATGTGACTTGGAAGGTTGCTTAACTTTCCCAAGCCTCTGCATTCCCATGTGTAAAGTGTGAATGAAATGTACCTCACAGATTATATGATATATGTTTGATCATAGTTGCTTTTGGTTCGTTTGGTAATTTGTACCTAGTACAGTGTAGATTCTTAATACCTATTTAAAAAATAAATGAAATTTTCAGTGTGGGAAAGATGATTCAGTGTACTAGACTATGCTCGATTCCTGTTGCAGAAAATGCAGTTTTCTTCTAGCATTATCAAGGAGCGAGACGCATGAATATTTGCATACCGCTTGACTTGGGATATGTAGGCTCACTAAGATCCACTTCTAAGAATTGGCCTCTAGGCAACACGGAATCTAAGAAATGTTTCTCCTCTCCCCCTGCCTCTAATGAATAGATTACCTGCTATGCCATGGCCTGCACAGAAACTGCAAGAATTGCTCAGCTTGTGGCTCGTCAAAGGAGTTCTAAAAGGAAAACCGGGCGTCAAGTTAATTGTCAGATGAGAGTGAAGAAAACCGTGCCATTTTTTCTAGAAGGTAGGAACTTTTTATATGCTAACATTTTTAAGGCTGTCTATGAATACATTGTCATAGGGAATTATGGAAATATTGTTTGTGTTATGATAAATACCTGTATCTGTTAACATACATATGTCAGGGGAAAAATCCTGAAGGTAGCATTTCCATTTGAAATTCTTAAGTGAACGTGATGAGCATGACTTACTAAGTGAAGTAATTACACAGTGGGAAATAACTCAGAACAGATTGTAATTGAGCTTGTTATGGTAATATGTAGTTTTATTTTTTTTAAGCTTATTTCAGGGAATGTCTTGTCCAGAATGTTGGATGCACCAAGAACCTGTGATTTTATGTCTTATTTGACAAGTTATGTCTTCTGGTAGAAAACCTCTAGTTTCAGGAATATGTGAATTATGTAGTACACAAAAATGTTATAGACAACTCAGCCTGTGTTTACAGAACACTTATCTCAAGGAGCTTACAATCGGTTCTAAAACTAAATTCCCATGAAGTGGTTCAATGATGATACAAAACAATAGATGACTAAATGCCACAGTGAAGATTTAGGACAAGGGAGCAATCATTTTGAATGAAAATGGCAAAAGGGAGACTTGAGCCCAGACCTCAAACAATGGGTAGAATTTGGATTTATGGAGAAGAGATGGGAGGACCAAGATACAGCTGAGTGTGCTTTATTTGCAAGAAAATGGGGTGGCCGCCACTGAAGTGTTCAGTTGGTCAGAAGCAGGAGTTACTAGCCAGTCTAATGGATGAAGAACCTTATCTGCCGAATACTCACCCATCTATTCTTTTCCTATTGACCAACCCTCTAGTGGCAGCCTCTTCATGTTCTTACAAACTGTTCTGAGAATAGACACCCACAGAAAACATCTGGTCAGGGGAGTGTCATAATGAAAGTGGGGTTTGGGGATGCTAACTGATTTCATTATGTATGCCTAACTTCATAGGAAAACCAAAAGCAACCCTCAGACAACCAGGATTTGCTTCAAATTTTTCTGTTGGCAAAAAACCTAATCCAGCACCATTAAGAGATAAAGGAAATTCTGCTGGAGTTAAGCCTGAGGCTGAAATGTCTCCTTATATGCTACACACAACTCTCGGAAATGAAGCACTCAAAGACACTCCAGTGCAAAGGCATGTGACCATGTCCACGAACAACAGGTATTTGGCCTTGGACTAACACAGTTTGGTGAATCTGAGGTAAAAAGTGTTACAAATATATTTTCAGGTTAAGAAAGAAACACTTTCTATTTTATCTAAATTCACATATAATAGAGACATGTGTCATTACCAGTTAAGTTCGCTTTTCCTAGCTGCCTGAACATCATTCTCTAAATGCATCTCTATTCTGTATTTTATCTACATTGTTGTCAGTCTCTCCTTGTAAAGTTCATTTAAAAGCTCTCACAAATTGTTTTGAGATACTATTTCAGTATAACTTATAACTTTTTCAGAAAACTTTTTTTAACATTCAATTTTGTGGGTTTAAGTAAAATCTGATGGAGTTTTACACACTCCACTGTGCTGCAAATATCATGCCCATAATTAATTTAGTAGCACCAGACATCCATGCAGCAGAATACCAGACTGGCAGTAAAAGACAACCTGTAAGTCTTAGATTGGGTGCTGCCATTCACTAGTCAGGTAAAATAAGTTATTTCATCCTCGGGTCTGTGGTTTGTTCATTTGTCCAATGAAAGTGTAAAACTAGATGATCTCGAAGTTCCTTTCTGGCTCAAAACTGTGGTTTTATAAGGTAGCTCAGAGGATGGCAAACTACAATCCATGGGCCACATCATGCCCACTGCCTGTTTTGGTAAATTAAATTTTATTAGAACATGGCCATTTTCTTTGTTTGCATATGCCTCTGGGTGCTTTTGCAAAATAGTGGCAGAAGTGAGTAGTCGTACAGAGACTAGATGGCCTACAAAGCAAAATATGCATTGGTGGACCCTTTACAGAAAAAGGTTGCTGACCCCTGATGTGGATGCATCAAGATCACATTCTTCTATCCTACTTGTGCCTTTTCAAAACAAATTTTGTTGTATTATATTCCTTTAAATCGGTGTTCAAAAATTCTGTTTTGTGAAAGATAATTTTTCCCCCCAGAACTTTCCCCCAGATACTAGAATATTTAGGAAGAATTAACTTTTTTAAAAGGTTAGTTAGAACTGGTACTAATTTTTTATATTACAGAATTTTTAATAAAGTAACTGTAAAATATTTTTATAATGGTATACATTTAATGTTATATATAATTAGTTATAATTTTGATAAGGTCTAGAAAATACATAGTTAAAACACAGATCTTGACCCAAAGTACTTGTTGAATCCAGTATGTATGTGACAGAAGTATCATTGTTTTCTCTGGTTGTGTGCCTACATTTCAGCAGTACATTTTGAATGATTTTTTTGGATGTGACTCTAAAAGGACAGGCAACAAAAGCAAAAATAGACAAATGGGATTACTTCAAACTAAAAAACTTCTGCACCACCAAAGAAACAGTCAACAGAGTGAAAAGACAAGCTGTGGAATGGGAGAAAATATTTGCAAACCGTATACCTGATAAGGGCTTAATATTCAAAATATAGGGAACTCAACTCAATAGCAAGAAAACAACCTAATTTTAAAAACAATCAAAGGACCTGAACAGAGATTTCTCAAAAGAAGACATACAAATGATCAACAAGTATATGGAAAAATACTCAACATCATGAATCATCAGGGAAATGCAAATTAAAACCACAGTGAGATACCGCCTCACACCCAATAGTATGGCCACTATCAAAACACAGAAAATAACAAGTGCTGGTAAGGATATGGAGAAAAAGGGAACCCCAATACACTGCTGGGGTAAATGTAAGCTAGTACAGCTATTATGGAAAACAGTATGGAAATTTCTCAAAAACTTAAAAAGAACTATCAGCAATCCCACTACTGGGTATATATTCAAAGGCTATGAAATCAGTATCAGTTGAAGAGATATCTGCTTGCCCATGTTCATTGCAGCAGCATTCACAATAGCCAAGGCATGGAATCAACTGAATTGTCCGTTAATGAATGAATGGATAAAGAATATGCATTATATCTACTGAATGGAATACTTACTATTCAGCCTTCATAAAGGAGGAAATCCTGTCATTTGCAACAACATAGATGAACCTGGAAGACGTTATGTTAAGTGAAATAAGCTGGGCACAGAAAGAAAAAGCACATGACCTTATATGTGGAATCTAAAAAAGTCGAACTCATAGAAACAGTAAAATGGCAGTTACCAAAGGTAGGGAAATGGGGTCAGGATGGGGGTTGTGGATGTACACAATTTCAGTTAGGAGAAATAGGTTCAATACATCTGTTGTATTTCATGGTGACTATAGTTAATGATACTTGTGTACTTGCAAATTGCTAAGAGAGTAGATTTTAAGTGTTTTTACCACAGAAAGTAAGCATGTGCAGTAATGCATGTGTTAAGCAGCTTGATTTAGCCATTCCACAGTGTACACTTATCAAAACATCACATCATGTTGCATACCATAAATATATACAATTTTTACTTGTCAACTAAAAGCATGAAACTATAATATGACCCAGCAGTTGTGCTCCTGGACATTTATCTCAGATAAATGAAAACTTATGTTTACACAAAAACCTGTCCACAAATGTTCACTGTAACTTTATTTATATTAGCCAAAAAATAGAAACAACCCAGACATCCTTTGGTAAGTAAATGGTTCAACAAACTGTAGTACATTCATTATCACAGAATATGTCTCTGCAGTAAAAAGGAGTAATGAACTATTGATACACACAGCAACTCTGATGGATCTCAAGGGAATCATGCTGAATGAAAGAAACCAATCTCAAAAAGCGACATACTGTGTGATTTTATTTATATAACATTCTTGAAACGATAAAATTATAAAGATAGATGACAGATTAGTGGTTGCCAGAGGTTAAGGATTTGGGTGATTTAAGGGATGGGTATGGCTATAAAGGGAGAGCAAGAGGAACCCTTGTAGCCATGGGATGGTTCTGTATGTTGATTGTACTGGTGGGCACCTGAATCTGTACATGTGGTAAATTGCACAGAACTACACACACACATCCATATGCAACTGGAAATCTGAATAATCTCTGAATTGTACCGTTGCCAGTATTCTGGTTTTGATATATACTATGCAAGATTTTACTATTAGGGGAAACAGTGAAGGGTACATGGGACCTCTAAGTACACTTTTTGAAATTTCCCATGAATTTATAGGTATTTCAGAATACAAAGTTTTCAAATTGACAGCAGGCCGGGCACCATGGCTCCTGCCTGTAATTCCAACACTTTAGGAGGCTGAGGCAGGAGGATCACTTGAACCCAGGAGTACAAGAACAGCCTGGGCAACATGGTGAGACCTCATCTCTACTTAAAAAAAAAACAAAAAAATTACCTGGACATAGTGGTGTGCACCTGTAGTCTCAGATGCTTGAGAGATTGAGGTGGGAAGATCACTTGAACCTGAGAGTTCCAGGGTACAATGAGTTATAATCACACCACCACACTCAAGCCTGGGTAACAGAGTAAGACCTTGTCTCTTAAAAAAAAAAAAAAAAAAGCCACATGTTTTCATTAAAGACTGCTTGAGATGTTGTAAAACATTTTAATCAAGTCTTTTTTTAAGCACATAGTACAATTTGAAAGATACCTTTTAAGAGAAATCTAAATACCACCCAGTGGCAGATGTTATGGGTAACATTTGTAGTTATAAAATCAAAATATCAAACTGGAACAATAGCAAAAACATTTATATCTACTTATGAAATATTAATGTAGTAAAAAGCAGTTAAACCTGTTATGAAGGACACTTACACTTTTTGAGGTCACCAAGCCTCTTGAAAAGCTGATGAAAGCTATTAATGGTCTTCCCAGAAAAATTCACACATGTACATATAGATATGCATACCTCATCTCATACCAGTAGATTCATGAGCCCCCAAAGCTCGTTCTCAAGAGTTCCAGTTAAGAACTCGTGCCTGCCTGTTAACAAATTGAAAAGTTCTAGAAAGCTGGCATGGCTAGTTTCCTGTAGAATAAATTAATAGAGATAAAATGTGTGGGTAAGAGGGTATACATATTAAGGCTCCTATTAAATTATGCTCTAAACAGATTATAATAATTTGTTTTCTTCTGGAAGAGTATGAGAGTGATTATTTTCTTGCATGCCTGCCAACTTTGGGCATCTGTTTTTTGCTTTGCTACTTTGAAAAGTGAAAAAAAGTCTATGTTTTAATTTTTATTTCCTTGATTTTGATTCTTAAGGAAGTTACATTTTTGTCATAGTATTTATTAGTCCATTATAGGTCTTATGTGAATTACATGTCTTTGTCTTTTGCGTAATTTTTCTGTTGGCTCTTTTCTTTTAACATCTAAAAGTGGTTTATAAATTAAAGAAGTTGGCCCTTTGTGGTATCTTGACAGTATTCTCTCAGTTCGTTTAATTATTGTATTTTTTGTATACAAAAACTTTAAAATGTTGCATGCTTACAGCTATCAGTCTTTTACTATGTGGCTTCTACTTTTAGGTATTATGCTTAGAAAAGCATTTCCTCCCAATATTATGTAAAATGTCTTCTGTTTCCTTTTGTAATTGTGGCTTCATTTTTTTTACATTTTAGTCTTTAATTCATCCAGAATTTATTTTATTGTATAGTGTGAGAGTTGTAATCCTTTTTTATTGTTAGCCAGATGTCCTGTATCAGTTATTACACAATCCTTTCTTTCTCTGCTGGTTTGTAATTCCATCTTTACCAGTACTAAGGCCTTATAAACATATGATTCAGTTCCTGGACTTGCCATTCAGAATAATTGATTACCTCTCTATTCTGCAGTACCAAGGTATTCACATTATTATAACTTCATAATAAGTGCTAATAACCTTTACTCTCTACTTCCACCTCTATCTTCTAGTTTGGTTTATTAGTTCCATTGTGTGCTTTTATTACACCTACGGCCCTTATCATAACACTTAGTAGACTTTGTTCTTAGATTTTGTCAATGCATTAATTATCTATTGCTGTATAACAGATTACCACAAAGTTATTAGCTTACAACAAGACATATTTTCTTACCTCATAGTTTCTGTGGGTCAGGAAGGAAGACATGGTCAACCTGGGTCTTCTGCTTCAGGGTCTCTCATGAGGCTGCTGTCAACGTGTCAGCCATGGCTGGGGTCTTACCTGAAGGCTCAATTAAAGACGAATCTGCTTTCAATCCTACTCACATGGTTATTGGCACAATGCACTTCCTTCTGGGTTGTTCATTAGTCCCTAGGTGGCTGTTAGCCAAAGGCCATCTTCAGTTTCTTGCCACATGGTTCTTCCCAGCATGGCCATTTGCTTCATCAAAGCCACAAAGGAGAGATTATACTAGCAAAGTTGAAACTACAATCTTTTGTAATCTAGTTATTTGTGATCCCTTCAGCCTTGAAGTCTTCTATTGATTAGAAGCAGGTTGCTCAAGGAGAAGGAATTACACAAGGCTGTGAATACCTGGAGGGAAGAATCTTTGAGGGTATCTCAGTAGCTGCTTACCATGGTCCATTTCTCAACTATACTGTATAGTCTCAGAGAATAGGGCATGTTTATCTTGCTGATCATTGACAGTTACTGTCTGACACAATGTCTGGCACATAGTATGTCTTAAATATTTATGGACTGGAAATATGTCTCTAATAAACAACATATGTTTAGATTTGGAAGGTTTTTTCTGGACCAGTCTAACTCTTTGTCTTTTAAGAAACAATATATTTTATTCTTAGTGTTATGAAACTGCTTAGACCTCTGTCATCTTATTTTATTATGTTCGTTTTCATGCATCCCAGCAATTTCCTTTGAAGAGCTTCCTTTTGCTATATACACTTTTTTTCTTTCCTCTCCGGTAGACCTGGTGATGATTGAACCATAGCAGTCCCTTCCATAGTTTCTGTGTACTCTCACTCTTTGCTCATATCCCTCTACCTTCTACTGGAGCCTTCAGTGCTTACTTAAAGCAGGGGAAGCTTCCAGTTTACATGTTTTGGGCTGGTGCGCGGAAAGTAGTACTGTCTCCCTACCAGTTCTGCAAAAGTAGGAGTTGGAAATGTCTTTAGCATCTTCTGCTATTACACAGATATATTTAATACACAAATAGGATGGTCTTATAATTGCATATACCAAGTAAGCTTTTATTGGTAGCCTAGAATCTAATCATTTCTTTTAGAATTAAAATACTGTAAGAAAATGTGCTTCATTTCAAGGAATTGATCTAATTTTTAGACTGTTCCATACTATTCAAAAACTGGCAGCTATGTGTACTGTGTCACTATCACCCACTATAGTCCCGTACCCACTGCTGGGCAGGTTGTGGTCATTTATTCATTCAGTCATTCTTACAATATTCATTTGCCTTGCATGTATCAAGCACTGCCCCAGGCACTTGAGAACACAAACAATTAAGACACTTAGAGTCTAGTGTGGGAAACAGATATGAATATAAATGGTGTGTGTGTGATTTATTTCTTTGTCTTCATATTTGGAAAAATCTTCCTACATATATCCAGTACAATTTATATAAAATGTATTTTTAGTGAGGGTATGAGGTAGGGATCTGTTTCTTTTTTTCAAATAGTTATTTGACCAGTCCCTCACCTGTCTGTTTTGAAATGTCACTTTCATTATGTTCCAAGATATAATGCAAATTGCATGTTTCTAAGTTCTCTACCATTTTACGTATCTGTACAGCTCATTTAAGTGTTGTAACTTCATAATGCATTTCAGTATCTGGTGATGCAAGTCCTTCATTTTTTGGTTATATTCCAAAATGTTCTTTGTTTCCAACTGTTTATTTTTGCATGGTCTTCTTTATTCTGTTTTACCAGTTTTTTATAAGTGATTAATTGGAATTCTGACATCCAAGTTTTGAAAGAGGCTTTCAAAGACCTAGTTTAAATTTAGCTTTTAACATACTTTTCTCTGAGTGAATATGAAACATGAAAGATGATGCCAGGTTTTATTTTTATTTTTTCTGATTTTAAATTATTTTAATGACTTGTTTTGCTGTTAAATGCCACTAAGACTTTAAGTGAAAAGTATAGAGTTTAAAACTTGGTTTAGACTTTGCTATTTACATTTATTTTACCAATTTTTTTTTTTAATACCTTAGGTTTAGCCCAAAGGCGTCCCTTCAGCCACCTTTGCAGATTCATCTCTCAAGAACCTCTACTAAGGAAATGAGTGGTATGTTTTCTAAACATTTTTGAGATACGTATTGGCTTCTGGAGCCAAGAAACATCTGGTGGTGGCTTTTGACATTTGCTCTCACCTTCTGCTGTTTGGAATATATCTTTCCTCCCCTTTTTCCTAATTTCTTTACATCATGAATCGCAGTGATGTTAAGAGAAAATGGTGCCTCCCAAAGATATCATTATTATACTGACTTGAGGCCTTCCTTGCCCCAGCCCTACTCTGTGTCACCTCCATGTGTGGCCTGCAAAGATGCTTGTGTCCCTTACCCTGTCACCTCTTAAGGGGTGCACCCCTGAGACTTTGGAGGCTGAGGCCTCACATAAAGGAAACATCTGCTGTAGATCAAAAGTGCATAAATATGGTACTTAAATTTATAAAAGAGTTTCAGATACTCCACCACTTAAAAGCTAGCACCCTAAACTGTGTGCAGTTACCACTAATCATCTAAATATGAATATAAATAATTCTTTGGGTTATAGAATCCAGGCAGGCTGTTAAGAAAACAATAGGAGACATAGTATAAGTCAAAGAATCTGAAGGTTAGAAATGCAACCACTGGTTACCTTTTCTTCTCCAACCAATGTGTAAATCCCCTGCTCATAGACCCACCCAGGGAGACAGTGTTTTCGTATCAGTGCTTATGGTGTGTGAAATGTAAGTGTGATTTTACATTATTTGCTGGTTTAAGTGTGATTCTTACTTAGTTGAAATCCTTTTTTTTTTTTATATAATAACACATCTCCAGTATTTCTTAATGGAAATTAATTGAACAATATTTTTGTTTACATGAATTATTTTTACATAGGCATTTTCTGAAACATGACTACATGGTAAAGTTGAATATCCTTTTAGAAGCTTAAATTAGTATAAACTATTTCTACAGAAACAAGAGGACTTACTTCAGGAGGATTGCAGTTCACCCGGCAGAGCTGATATGCACACATGTGTACACAACCTCTCCTACATGATGGACACCTCCATTACTACTTTAATTTGTTTAACAAAAGGTGCAGGGACTTAGATGGCCCCAGTGGCCCCACAGAGCAAGTGCGTTTGCAGACACAACTGTGGGGCAGCTGCTGACACACTCTCATTATGGGAGAGTCTGGCCAGTTATGAGAAACTTAATCTTTTCCTCCTTCCAAGTCCTTTTATATCATTATTTGGGAAGAACTTAAATAAATTAGCTATACCCTTAATAGGAAATATATGTGGATATCCTGGAGCCTTCTTTTCTGTGTGCCAATCTAAGACTTAGCAAGGCCAGATCTTGCCCTTTGGTGGAAGAGCAGAGTCAGCATCCAAGTGTCTTCAAGGAATAGCTCACTCTGGGCTTCCTGGCATTCTCAGAGGCAGCATCCCCAAATCACACTGTCTCTACCTGCAAATTAAAATAAAAATTACTGAATCCCAGCAGAGATACTATCTGGTTAAAATATGCAGATATTTTGCATGTAGATGGTAATATTTAATATACTCAGATCTATATCTCAGTGTAATTTCCTAGAGATTTGGAATAAATTTCATAGTTCTTAAAATTCCAGGACTGTCAGCTATAGTAAACACTCAGATTTCTTTATTGTCTGGGGATATTAACTCTCACATTCTAAGTTTTAAGTAAAAATGAAATGTAAATGAGCTATAAAGCCAAAACTTTATAAATACACACTTATGAAAGATAAATGATTGATATTGGGGAAATAAAAGTTATCTGTGGGTTTCAAACCTTTTATTTATATTTATAAACTGAGGCTAGGATGATGATGATTGTAGATGGATCAATTTTTTAACTTTTATGTATTGCTAAATTATTTGTTTTCCATTAATAAAGGTGCATATTGATCATAATATTCAAACTCAGGCAGTTTTTAATCTTCTACAAAACTTGTATAAGATCAAAAAGTTATTTGATCTGTTAAGGCATTATTCCTATGTTCTGTGGAATATAGCTTTAAATTCAGTATTGCCTGTAAACTAATATATAAAATGTAATCTTCCTCAGCAGGTAGAAAACAGTTGGTTAAATAATTTGATTATTCTTCACATAGCAAGATCATCTTGATGTTTAAACTATGAAGCATCCTTGCAAAATAAAGGGACTAGGTTCCTTCTTTGGGTGTTTCTTGACCCACAAGAAACACTGCTGGTTATTTCAGGGTTAAAACTTAGAATGAGGTTGTCATGGTGCTGCTCTGCCTAATCCTGCTCCCTTCGAAGTCCTTTGGCTACCACAAGCCCACACTATAGCAAAACCTGAAGATGCAAATATTAAGTAATGGGGATAATCTAAAATGTTAAGCATTTTGGTTAATTCTATTATTTTTTTAATTTAAAGATAATTTAAATCAGACTGTTGAAAAACCCAATGTCACGCCTCCTGCCTCTTACACTTATAAAATGGATGAGGTTCAAAACCGCATAAAGGAAATACTAAACAAGCATAACAATGGCATTTGGATATCTAAGCTTCCACATTTTTACAAAGAGTTATATAAAGAAGACCTTAATCAAGGAATTTTACAACAGTTTGAACACTGGCCTCATATTTGCACGGTACGTTTTTCCTTATTCCTCCCTTCTGATACCTCCTCCCTGCCCAACTTTGAGATCTTGAGTTATTAGTCATATCACTTTTATCCCCGGAACACAAAGCACTTTACATATGTTACCTCATTAATCTTTAACTCTTAAGATTAACATATGTCAGTTCTTATTTATAGAAGTATGTCAAAGTTGAAGGCTCGCCTACGTTGTAATTGCTATTTTTATGTATTTTGTTTTATGTCATTTTTAAAATGCATTTAATATGTGATAATATGTAAATCATTTTATAATGATTGAACTGTTACCAGTAAACACTGATAACTTTGCCATTGTTTTGCCACTGATAACTTTGCCGTGAACTTATTGGGAAGAATTGTTTTATTAGCCTCAAATTTTATTTGCTTACTCTTGAGCATTTTTAAAGACTTTTAGCTGAGCAAATTTTAGTTATTTTGACTAATTATATATAGAGTTCTTAATTTTTATTTTGAAATTATATAGTGTTTACATTGAAATTTTTACAAGCCATCTTTAGAGAGAAAATTGGAAATTAGAAAAAAGAAAAAAATTAAAAATGGTTTATCAATTTCCATTTCTATTCCTACTTCAGAGTCTGTGACTGTAAGATTATGGATCAGCATAGTTTATTAAAGATACTCGTTCAGCCAGAGATAGAGACAGCTGGATTCTTACACCAAAATAACTAACTTTTAGATGTTTCTTAATGTTTTTGCTTACATAAAATATATTTAAAATATAACTGTTTTAAATGGTCACATTAACAGCTACTTGATGCTTCTAGGCTTGTAGAATTAAATATGCATGAGGATTATGTATGCTTTGGTAGAGGGCTTTTATTTCTTTGACATATATTTTGGCCCCCAAGCCTATTGGGCAGTGTATCACTATATTCCATCCAAGCAATGAGGGTCAAAAGCAGAAACACAATATAACTTTCCTGTCTATATACTGTGTCTATTACCTTTGTTCAGATGTAATCAATACCAAGTATTAGGTTATGGTAATTTGCTTAGTGAAGTGGGATGCCAGAAAACACTAATCATATTGATGTCTATTGATACCTTTCAAAACTGTTTAACCTCTGAATATTTTTTAACAGACTGTCGTTAAACAGTTTTAGACAGCTAAACCATGGTTGTTTTTAAACAACTTTAAACACTTACACAACGGTTATTTTCCCTTTTCTTATAACTCCTTTTTTTCACCTTGCTACAAAGCAGAAACACTGATACCATGCCTAGGACAGATGTTACTACAAGCAAGGTTAGATAGTCTCAAGGCAGTGCACAAAGTTTAGGATAAGACAGAAGTTGGTAATGAGTATCTCTCTATATGCCTTGTCTCTCTGCATGGCTTGTCATGTAACTGAAGGAGAAATCTAAGTGCAGTGCATTTTTTTAAGCGTTTTTTACTCCAATCATATAAAATATTCTATATTAAAAGATTGAAAAATAAAGTTATAAAAGAAATAAAAATCACCCATCATTCTACCACCCAGAGTACTACTTACAGGAATTTCCATTTGAATATCAGAATGCACAGCATCAGCTTTAGGAACCAAATAGCAGCTTTTAAATTTTATCTTCAGGGAGGTTCTAATTAGTATGCTGTAAGCCACTTCACATGGATATTGGAAAACATTTTGATGCAGGTGGAAGGATGCTTTGAATCTGTTGTCCTTAACCTTTGGGGTCTGTCCAGTAGTGAAATGTGTACTGAGAGTTTTCAAAGCTAGGGAGAACACAGAGTTACTCACAATGATGAGCCAGCTCCGAGGTATTCCTAGACAACTTGTGAGGGAAGTGGAAATTGTGCAGAAGCTGTCTTGAAAAGGCAAAGATTCCAAGACAGTAAGCCTACAGATCAAGGACACTGCACTCTAAGAGTTCCCATTGGGTCCTAGGAGGACAGCAACACCTCTTGGCTGTTCTAGAGCAGTGGTCTTGTTAATAGTGCTCTTGTTTAACTGTTGTATTTGACTAGTATTTATAAAATGCTTCTGTGTGCTAGCCACTGACCTGGGTGTTAGGGATAAAACAGTAAACAAGACAGACATGGTCCTTGCCCTTATGGAACTTTCTGTCCAATGGGGAAAATAAACATTGAACAAATAATGATAAGCCTGCAATGGTTATGAAGGAGAAGTACAGGATGCTGAGGGAATGTCTAAACAGGAAACTCTGCATAGTCTGATGAGTCAAGTAAAGCTTCCAGAGGAGGTGGCTGTTAAACTGAAACCTGACAGATGGGTTAGTGTGAGTTAGGTAAAGAGGGAGGAGAAAGGCACCTCAGACAAAAGAAACAGATTGCACCGAAGCCCTGGGATAGAAAAGCATAGTATTTTCAGGAAGCTGAAAGAAATTCAGTAAGAGGAGAGTTGCTCATGAAGAAGCTGATGAGGCAAGCAGAGGCCAGGTGACTTCACTGAGTCATCGTTTGGTGGAAACAGCAGGTCTCAGCCTTGAGGTCACCCAGGATCCATGGCCTCTGGCTAACTTTGATTTCTAGAAAAATTACAAAACTTGGTCGGGCACATTGGCTCATGCCTGTAATCCCAGCACTTTGGGAGGTCAAGGCAGGAGAATTGCTTGAGGTGAGAAGTTTGAGACCAGCCTGGGCAACATATCAAGGCTCTGTCTCTAGAGCAAAATATAAATTTAAAAAAAATTAGCTGGGTATGGTGATGCATGCTTGTAGTTCCATCTACTCAGGAGGCTGAGGTGGGAAGATTGCTGGAGCCCAGAAATTCAAGGTTGCAGAGCTATGATGGCACCGCTGCACTCCAGCCTGGGTGACAGCATGAAACCTGTCTTAAATTCCAAATCTTGCAACAATGACTGCTGAACACCAGAGATTTTGTTGAAAATTTCTACTCTCTGAAACTGATAAAGAAACCTCTCCATTCTTACATTAGCCACAATATCTTTTTCCCACGTCTTGCCTGAAGCTGTTAGAGAGCTGAGGGGCTCACTGGTGGGCAGAACTAGATGCACTCAGCTAAGGAGAATTTCTGTCAGTAGCCCCAAGACACACTGATAGGCAACCAGCAGGTAGCTATTCTAAGTTGGGCTGGAGGCAAACCAAGCCTTAATTCTAAAACATAACATTTTGTGAACAACAAAATTATAGAATATAAAATGTTGTGAATGAGGAAAAATTGCCTAATTACACTAATTATTCATAGCTTCTACAAGGATGTTTTACTCTTAATGTTTTTATTATATATCATTTTCCTATTCATTAGAAATCACTGAGCTTTAAGTTATTTCATATCTAATCCTGCAGACTCTTAAAAATTCTTAAAATTCTGAGTTGCATCAGTATAGCAGTTTCTCTAATATCAAAGGAGGCAAGAATTTCTGTCACTTAGAGATGTTTTTATATTTTGGGATGTTCAGGAATCTAACTTAACTTTAATTATGGTAATTAGTTGTATGACATAATAAAGCACCTTTTAGCCCATGTAAAATGAATTGCCTTTTTAAAAAGCCTGGAACTTCTGGGGTAAAAACAAACAACTTGGATTTCTAAGGAACTGGAACATAAACAACAATCAATATCCTCAGGCTTAATGGTATTGAATATACTCTATGTGTTGAATATATTCTAAATAGCAATGCCAGCAGAAGCAGAAGTGAAGAGGTAAACTGAAGACTTGAAAGTATAATCATAATATTTTTTAAGTGGAATCTAACTTATTTTCCATTTTTTCACCAGTGAAAAGAAATATGTAATGAACACATGATTGGAACAATTTTTACATTTAAATTCAGTGAACATCTGAGTAGAAAAAAGATAAAATAGCACTGTCGTAAAATCAGAGTAGCGAAGTTGAGGAATAATGAGAAGTTGCTGTTCTGGAACTTGAAACAGAAACTACCCATAAGGCCCCATAGTACACTAGAAGGAGTTTGGGCTTTGAGGTAGATTTTTACCTTGTCATTTCTTAGCTGTATACCTTTCAGCATATAGACCATCCTCTCAGCGCCACAACCTGCTCTAAAATGTCACTAATTCTACCCATGTCATAGGGTGGTTGTGAGAATTAGATAAAATATATAAAGCAGCTATTAATGTGGTATCAGAAACATAATAGGTGTTTAGTAAAAGGCAACTGCTGTTAATTTTTGAGAGGTACCCCAGCCTAAAGCAGGCCAAAACCCACTGCTCAATCAGAGACATGCCCAGCAAACTCTACAAAGGAGCTGAATACAAACAGAGGAAAAGCTAAGGAGGGAAACACAAAACTTTAACTTGAAAAGAAATAAAGAGCAGTGGAGGAAATGAAGTCAAAATAAACGCCAAGCCAAAGAGAGTTCCTGATGTTTTAACAGTCCATGAATGGATTCCAGTCCCCCTACCCTCCCTGCACCTGCCCCAACTCCTGCCAAAGGTAATGAGAGCAAGGAATAATGAGAGCAAGGAACGTGTCCAATGCACATTGAAAGCCACAGCCACTGGCAAGTAGCAATTCCAAAAAGTTCTGCACATGTTCAACTAGGAGAAGACTCCATTATCTTCCTGAAGGAACATGAGCAAGAGGCCTACCCTCAGGCCATGCTAAAGGAAGATGACTTGAAATTTATCCTAATATAAATAATTGCAATGTGTGTCTAAAGACAGCATTGGTGAAAGGTCTTTCCTAGTTAAAGGGGTGGGAGTAAGTGGAAGTGTTGACCTTGAAGTACATAGAGTCTATTAAATGACTCATCTACGATGGCGGAGAAGAGTTTCTCTGAGTAGATGGTTTGTCAGCAGTCAAGGGTTACCCTCTACAAGGATCTTTTTACCTTTATCTTTGATTAAGTCTTTGTGGAATATGTTACAAAACCTTAACTTTCTCAAAGAGAATTGACTGAAAAACTGTAACCATTTCTGAATATCTTGGACTTATCATCACTAGCCTCAGTACATTCTGGCAGAGATGGTTGTGGTTGTGAGTGATAGGGAACAGTGGATTGAATGGGTTTAGCTCCTGCATACAAGGTACACCACACCGGCTGCCCTTACATGCTTCATATCTGTCCTGATCAGTGCATCTGCATTGTGACACAGTGATGCCATTGGGGATCATTTCCCTATCTCTTTTCTCAGTTGTCTGACTTTTCCAGCACTCGTCAGCTTTAGCATAAAAAGGCCACTTCTTAAGTCATCAGCTGGTCAACCTTTCTGTGAACTGGCTGATCATAGGGTACAAGCTTCTGGGCAGTGACTTCGATGTTTTAGTTGTTGCTAGGCACTCAGGGATCTTTTATTCACTACTGAAGTCAAGTTTTAAAATGGGATTATTTTTTGTTTTGTTTTTCTTTGTTTTTGGTTTGTTTTGAGCTCATAACCATTATTAATGCTTGGAGTGCTAGAAAGCAGGTCTCTAGGTAAATGTGATTTTGTTGTACTCTCAGGTTTGTATGGGGTGGTGACCATATAAAATGAAATTTAGAACTTAATTTAAAGCTTCAACAAAAAGGACTACTACCCTGTGGAAACAAAACTGTGCCCATACAAATGCTGTGGAAAGCTTGATTTAATTGGACAATACCAATTCTGTTATAGAACCCTAAAGAATATTCTAATTTCAGAAGAAAGAGTAAGCTTACCTCAGAGGCCCATGCTAAAGAATTAGCAGGTAAGCCTTCATAGACTCAAAGGAGTTTGGCTTCAAGAACTTTTAAGTTTACAGCACAGGTAAAACTAGAAAGAAAGAAAGACCCTTAGAGTTAAGAAGAAGCAAGTTTCTAGGCATATAGGATGAAGACTTTCATTTGTCTGAACAAACAGACTCCTGAAGAAATTAATATTTTAAGTTTTTGGGCCTGTTTTGGAAAAACACTCAAACCATGTTTTTCCTCTGCTCTCACACCACAACAATCAACACAGAAGGCTTCTGTGACCAAGTGTGGGCGTTTTCCCCACAAACCAAGCAGTGGACACCAGCTGGGTGCCCTCCAATTTAATACCAACACTGTCTACCTGGAGATAGCATCAGATCCCACAGGGTAAAGGCTCAGTCCCCAAAATTGCTGCTCCTCTGCATATACACTAGTTGCGCAGATCCAGGCCTCCAGAACTTCTGACTGACCAGCTTCAAATTGGGGTTCCCAAAACCTCCTCTTTGGGTTTGATTAATTTGCTGGAGTGGCTTGCAGAGCTCAGGCAAACAGTTCTATTTACTGGTTTATTTCAAAGGATATTACCGAGAATGCAGATGAAGAAATGCATAAGTGGAGGAAGCAGCATGGAGCCTCTATGCCCTCCTTGGGCCTGCCACCCTCCAGGCAGCTCTCCAAACCGTCCTCTTGGGTTTTTATGGAGGCTTCATTACGCAGGCATGATTGATTAAACCGTTGGCCATTGGTGATCAGCTTGACCTTCAGTGCCTCTTCCCTCCCTGGAAGTTGAATGGTGGGGCCAAAAGTTTCAACCCTCTAATCCTGCCTTGGTCTTTCTGGTAAGCAGCCCCACCCTGAAGCTCTCAGTCAGTATTAGCATACAAAAAGATAAGCTCTTTGGAGATTCCAAGGATTTTAGGAATTGTATTTAGGAAACTGGGAAGGAAGACCAAATATATATTTCACGGTATCACAGCCTCACATCTGCCAAGCCTAGTATAGCTGCTCCAAACTTACAGAAACCCAGAGTGGTGTGAGGGAAGTGTCTCATTCAAATTGTGATTCCAAATGAGGCAGAAATCAAGCTGATTATAATGAACTTACAGGAATAGAAAGTTTAAGGCATATTAGGTACAGCATCTTCTGATGATCAGCAGAGGAAGGGGCTTGACTCCATGGTGTAGGGAGTTCATCTTTTATGTTCCCTGTCTCTCCTGTTGGAGGTGGGGGTGGGAGTGTACACATGTTCTGTGAAGTTACAAGTCATGCTAGTTCTCAGTCATTGGACTGATGGATTTTTTGGGTGGACATTCAGAACCAAAGAAAAAAATACAGAGCCACAAAACAAAGAAAACATGAAGGACAAGGATAGGAGTATGGTCCTGAGTCTTCCCCCACAGTAGAGGAAGCCTTCTGACTCCCTCCTCAGGTATGTGCCTGAATCAAGTGGACTAAAGGAACTAGATGCGTAAAAGTTCCCTTTTGAGAGATCTACCTGAAATGGTTAGCAGTAGATTATCACACTAAGGAAATAATAAAAGTCATGTTTCAAGTAGATGTTGGCTTGCCTTGGTCATTTGTGAAGACCATAAGATGGCTGTTCTGTCCTGGGAGATGACGCAGGAGATGAACTTGTAAGTCTTGTCAGATGCACCAGAGCCCAGTAAATAATGGACACCACACCGTAACTCACATTATAGCAATTCTTTATCTTTAGCAAGATTCTTGTGGGATAGATATAGTAGTAGGTCACTTTCCTAAACCCATTTGCCAGAAAATTAAAAAGAGGTGGCACTTTTTGTACATGACAGATGGTGATCACAGTAGAATGCCCAGGAAAAGCAAATTTCTATTCATATGAAAATTTAGAGAGTTTGAGCTGGGTGATATTGTAAAATATATATTTGGCCTTCCCTGTTCTCTGGCATACCATTCCTAAAATCCAAAATGACTCTCCAAAGTAATGTCTTTTTTTTTGTTTAAACTAATGAGTGACGACTGGCAACCCCTAGTAGCTTTAGGATGGGGCCAGTCACCGGAAAGACCAAGGCATGATTAGAGGATTGAGACTTTCAACCCCAACCAACCTCTGGGGAGGGTAGAGGGCCTAAAGATTAGGTTGATCACCAGTGGCCAATGACTTAATCATCATGCCTGTGGAATGATGCCTCCATAAAAACCCAAAGCAGGAAGAAAGCTTCCAGATAGCAGAACATATGGAGCTTCCTGTAGGGTAGCAGAGAGGGCATGGAAACTGCATACCCCTTCCGGCATACCTCACACTAAGCATCTCTTCATTGGTATTTTTTGTAATATCCTTTAATTTATACATATATCTGCCACACACACACGTGTATTTTTTTAGAGACCGGTTTTGCTCTGTCCCTTAGGCTGGAGTGCAGTGGCACCATCATAAGTCACTGGAGCCTGGACATCCTGGGCTCGAGCAGTCCTCCCACCCCAGCCTTCCAAAGTGCTGGGATTATAGGTGCACACTATCACATCCAGCTAATTTTTTAAATTTTTTTGTTGAGATTCTCACTATGTTACCCAGGCTAGTCTTCAACTATTAGCATCAAGTGAGTGATCCTCCTGCCCCAGGCTCCCAAAGTGCTGGGATTATAGGCGTAAGCTGCTGCACCCAGCCATATCCTTTATAGTAAACCAGTAAACATGTTTCCCTGATTTCTGTGAGCCACTGTAGCAAATTAAAACTAAAGAGAGGCTCTTGGGAACCGCAGCTTGATCTAGTTGGTTAGAAGTTCCAGAGCCCCAGGCTTGTAACTGGTGTCTGAAGAGGAGACAGTCTTGTGAGACTGAGCCCTCAACCTGTGGGATCTGACGCTGTCTCCGGGTAGATAGTGTCAGAATTGAATTGGTGGAATTCAGCTGATATCCAATACAGAATTGATTGCTTGATTGGAGTGGGGGGACCCCCACTCATTTGGTCACACAAGTCTTTTGTGTTGATGATTGTTGTTGAATGAGAAAATAGGAAAACATGTTTGTGTTTTCCATACTCATAACTGAAAAAGAATTATATTTGCTTTAAATTATATATATTTTTAACTTTAAAAGGAGTTTCATGAATTGTTGCCTTTGAATTGAGAAACCCCTCAGCTGGCCTGGCATGGTGGCTCATGCTTGTAATCCCAACTACTTAGAAGGCTGAGGCAGGAGGATTGCTTGAGCCCAGGAGGTGGAGGATGCAGTGAGTCGAGATTGCGCCACTGCACTCTAGCCTGGGCAACAGAGCAAGACCCAGCCTTAAAAAAGAAGAGAGAAAAAGAAACCAAACCCCAAAGATTGGAATGAAGTATGTGGACCAGGCATATCTTCCATATCACTAAATTTATCTGTGAATATTTGCCTAAAGGGTTGAAGGATATCTGAATCAACTCCAGGTAGAGTCAGGGTCGGTTCCTTGTTAGGCCTATGTTTAATCTTAGTAAGTGTTTATTTGAATGTATAGAAGCCAGATCATTGGAGAACAAGTGGAATGTAGGCACATAAGCAACCATTTTGAGATAAAAGAAGAAGCTATTAAAGACTGGAAAGTGCTTACAATTCAAGGAACTAGTCATTAGAGTGGGATATGGTTATCTGATTTAAACAATAAAAATGACAAAACTGCTGAGGGAAAAAATCTGTCTTCTAATTCAGAGGATTATTTGGCTATGGTTTGTACTTTGGGTAAATTCAGGCTTATTGGTCAAAAATTCACTTTATAGGCTGACTGGCAAAGTTTGACTTAAATGCTGCAGACACAGCCCTGGAAGCTTAGTACCTCCAGATGATCTTTAAGTATTCTTCTGGAATAAAAGCCAGAAAAATGGGAATTCTGCTCTTGCCCTGGACTAAAGTGGACATAATGTCCCTAACTTCAGTTAAGACAGCAATTCCTATTTGGAAGAACTTGTGCTGGTCATGTCAGAGTTCATTGTTAGAGGTTTGATAGGTATGTTATTAGGTAATTGGCACTAATCACATCTAAGGCACAGATGGAGTGGCAGTTTTGGGACTGGGAGAGGGGAGACTAAGCATTGAAGTATCCCAGATTCTCAATACACTCCTTGGAAAGAAAAAGATAATAAAGCCGAAGAACCCTCTTTTGGGTTAGAAGAAGCTATGTGGACAGTGAGGGGATGGGGCTTAGGAAATTATTTTAGATAAGATGGTTTATCGTCCACTGAAATTAGTTTCTACCACCCACTTCAGAGAAAGTATTGAGATTGATATGTGAAAACTGAAGAAAAGTTTTAAGGTGGGCTCTACCGGCTCCTCTGGGTTTGGCAGCAGAGAACCACCACATCTAAATCTAAAATTAGTCAAGTGCTGCATAACAACATTTTGGTCAATGACGGACTGTATGTATACACCATGGTGGTCCCATAAGATTATAATGGAGCTGGGGGCGGGGGCGGGGGGCAAGATAGCTAACTAGAAGCAGCGGCTTTTGGAGGCTCCCATCAAAAAACCATAATAAGTGTGTGAATCCTTCATTGGCAGCCAGGGTATCCAGGTTCTCTCATCAAAGTAGACTAGAAGGCTGGCGTGACTCACAGAGAGAAGCAAGAACGGTATGGTATGGCAGCCCATCTGAGAGCCACACGGGGAAGGGGAACCCTCTCCCCCCAGCCAAGGGAGGGAGTGAGTGAGTGTGCTACCCAGCCGGGGGAAAATGTGCTTTTTCCATAGAACTGTGCAACCCACAGATCGGAAGATCCCACCCGTGAACTCACGCCACTGGGGCCTACCGTCCCAACGCCGGATGACGCAGATTCTTACAGCCTCTCAGCTGGAATCTGCTTAAGCCCACCAAACTCCTGAGGGGAGGGGCGACCAGCACTGACTGCAGCTGCCTGCTGTCTAAGCTGCTGGAGCTCCTTGAGGGAGGGGCAACAGCCAGCACTGGGAGGGTCAACAGCCAACACTGGGACTCAAAACTGCCTAACATGCTAAGCTCCCTGGGCGGGGGAAGGACGGCACCCATTTCTATAGCTCCAGGCTGCGATTTTCCCCTGCTGGAGCCAGGAAGGCTGGATGGCTTGGTCCCAAGACTTGTCCCCACAGCCCAACACAGTGGCTGGGGCAGTCTTCGGTCAGAGTTCTCTTCAGGCCTAAACTGACCCATGCTTCCTCATTGGGTGGGGCTTCCCTGCAGGATCTCCAGTAACTCCAGCCAGAGGCAGACAGGATTCAGATCTTCCTGGGCCTGAGCCCCTAGTGGGAGGGGTGGCCACAGTCTCTGCAGACCAGCAGACTTAGCTTCTCCTCCTGGTAGTTCTAAGGAATCCAGGCAGCCAAGACAAATGAGTTTCCCCCCAGCGAAGCACACCCTCTCCACCAAGGGACAAGGGCTTCGTTGAACGGGTCCTGTTCCCTGTGCCACCCAACTGGGTGAGACCCTCCACCAGGGGTTGTCAGACACCCTATACAGGAGCAATCCTACTGGCATCAGGTTGGTGCCCTTGAGGTCAGAGGTCCCTGAAGAAGGAGCAGGCACCCATATTCACTGTTCTCCAGCCTCCTCGAGTGACATCTCCAGGCACGGGAGCAAATCAGATGAATAGTACCTGAAGTGAAGCCCCAGCAAACTGCAGCAGCCCTACACAAGAGGGATCTGAAAGAAAAACAAACAAGCAGAAAGTGACAGCAACTGCATCAACAACAAAAAAGGCCCGCACAAAAACCCCATCCAAGGGTCAGCAACCTCAAAGACCAAAAGTAGACAAACTCACCAAGATGAGAATCAATGAAAAAATGCTGAAAACCCAAAAGGCTAAAGTGCCTCTTCTCCAAATAATCACAGCATCTCTCCATCAGGGGCGCAGAACTGGGTGGAGGATCAGATGGACAAAATGGCAGAAGTAGGCTTTAGATGATGGGTAATAAAAAACTATGCTGAGCTAAAGGAGCATGTTCTAACCCAACACAAAGAAGCTAAGAACCTTGATAAAAGGTTAGAGGTTCAACCCAGAATTTCATATCCAGCCAAACTAAGCTCCATAAGTGAAGGAGAAATAAAATCCTTTCCATACAAGCAAATGCTGAGGGATTTCGTTACCACCAGGACAGGACCTGCAAGAGCTCCTGAAAGAAGCACTAAATATGGAGAGGAAAAACTGATACCAGCCACTGCAAAAATATACCAAAATATAGAGACCAATGACACTATGAAGAAACTCCTCAACTAATGTGCAAAATAACCAAATAGCATCATGATGACAGGCTCAGATTCACACGTAACAATACTAATCTTAAATGTAAATGGGCTGAATGCATCAAAAGACACAGACTGGGAAATTGGATACGCAGTCAAGACCCATCAGTGTGCATATTCTGGAGACCCATCTTACGTGCAGACACACACACAGGCTCAAAATAAAGGGATGGAGAAAAATTTATCAAGCAAATGGAAAGCAAAAAAATATAAAAGCAGGGGTTGCAATCCTAGTCTCTGACAAAACAGACTTTAAACCAACAGAGATTAAAAAAAGACAAAGAAGGGCATTACATAGTGGTAAAGGGAACAATTCAACAAGAAGAGCTAACTATTCTAAATATATATGCACTCAATACCAGAGCCCACAGGTTCATGAAACAAGTTCTTAGAGACCTACAGAGACTTAGACTCCCACACAATAATAGTGGAAGACTGTTAACACCCCACTGTCAATATTAGGCCAACGAGACAGAAAATTAACAATGATATTCAGGACTTGAGCTCAGCTCTGGATCAAGTGGACCTAATAGACATTTACAGAACTCTCTACCCCAAATCAACAGAATATACATTCTTTGCAGCACCACATGGCACTTATTCTGAAATTGACCACATGATTGGAAGTAAAATGCTGTTCGGCAAATGCAAAAGAACTGAAATTATAAAAAACAGTCTCGGCCGGGCGTGGTGGCTCACGCCTGTAATCCCAGCACTTTGGAAGGCCAAGGTGGGTGGATCACGAGGTCAGGAGATCGAGATCATCCTGACTAACACGGTGAAACCCTGTGTCTACTAAAAATACAGAAAATTAGCTGGGTGTGGTGGCAGGCACCTGTAGTCCTGGCTACTCAGGAGGCTGAGGCAGGAGAAATGGTATGCACCAGGGAGGCAGAGCTTGCAATGAGCTGAGATCGTGCCACTGCACTCCAGCCTGGGGGACAGAGGGAGACTGCCTCACAAAAAAAGAGAGACCACAGTGCAATTAGATTAGAACTCAGGATTAAGAAACTCTCTCAAAACCATTTTATGGAAATTTCATGGAAATTGAACAACCTGCTCCTGAATGACTCCTGGGTAAATAATGAAATTAAGACAGAAATCAAGAAGTTCTTTAAAACCATTGAGAACAAAGAGACAATGTACCAGAATCTCTGAGACACAGCTAATGCAGTGTTAAGAGGGAAATGTATAGTCTGCATGCCCACATCAGAAAACTTTGATCCCAAATTGACACCCTAACATCACAAAAGAGCTAGACAGGCAAGGGCAAACTAATCCAAAAGCTAGCAGAAGTCAAGAAATAACTAAGATCAGAGAAAAATTGAAGGAGGTGGAGACACGAAAAACCCTTCAAAATATCAACGAATCCAGGAGCTGTTTTTGTTTGTTTTTTTTTTTTTTTAAAGATTAACAAAATAGATAGACTGCTAGATAGACTAATAAGAAGAGAGAGAAGAATCAAATAGACACAATAAAAAACGATAAAGGGGATATCACCACTGACCCCACAGAAATACAGACTACCATCAGAAAATAGTATAAACACCGCTACACAAATAAACTAGAAAATCTAGAAGAAATGAATAAATTCCTGGATGCATACACGCTACCAAGACTAAACCAGGAAGAAGTCGAATCCCCTAATAGACCAATATTGAGCTCTGAAATTGAGGTAGTAATTAATAGCCTACCAACCAAAAAAGCCCGGGTCCAAATGGATTCACAGCTGAATTCTACCAGAAATACAAAGAGGAACTGATATACTTCTTTCTGAAAC
>NW_012104621.1:872673-875617 GCF_000951045.1 Mandrillus leucophaeus
AAAAGCAGGGGTTGCAATCCTAGTCTCTGACAAAACAGACTTTAAACCAACAGAGATTAAAAAAAGACAAAGAAGGGCATTACATAGTGGTAAAGGGAACAATTCAACAAGAAGAGCTAACTATTCTAAATATATATGCACTCAATACCAGAGCCCACAGGTTCATGAAACAAGTTCTTAGAGACCTACAGAGACTTAGACTCCCACACAATAATAGTGGAAGACTGTTAACACCCCACTGTCAATATTAGGCCAACGAGACAGAAAATTAACAATGATATTCAGGACTTGAACTCAGCTCTGGATCAAGTGGACCTAATAGACATTTACAGAACTCTCTACCCCAAATCAACAGAATATACATTCTTTGCAGCACCACATGGCACTTATTCTGAAATTGACCACATGATTGGAAGTAAAATGCTGTTCAGCAAATGCAAAAGAACTGAAATTATAAAAAACAGTCTCGGCCGGGCGTGGTGGCTCACGCCTGTAATCCCAGCACTTTGGAAGGCCAAGGTGGGTGGATCACGAGGTCAGGAGATCGAGATCATCCTGACTAACACGGTGAAACCCTGTGTCTACTAAAAATACAGAAAATTAGCTGGGTGTGGTGGCAGGCACCTGTAGTCCTGGCTACTCAGGAGGCTGAGGCAGGAGAAATGGTATGCACCAGGGAGGCAGAGCTTGCAATGAGCTGAGATCGTGCCACTGCACTCCAGCCTGGGGGACAGAGGGAGACTGCCTCACAAAAAAAGAGAGACCACAGTGCAATTAGATTAGAACTCAGGATTAAGAAACTCTCTCAAAACCATTTTATGGAAATTTCATGGAAATTGAACAACCTGCTCCTGAATGACTCCTGGGTAAATAATGAAATTAAGACAGAAATCAAGAAGTTCTTTAAAACCATTGAGAACAAAGAGACAATGTACCAGAATCTCTGAGACACAGCTAATGCAGTGTTAAGAGGGAAATGTATAGTCTGCATGCCCACATCAGAAAACTTTGATCCCAAATTGACACCCTAACATCACAAAAGAGCTAGACAGGCAAGGGCAAACTAATCCAAAAGCTAGCAGAAGTCAAGAAATAACTAAGATCAGAGAAAAATTGAAGGAGGTGGAGACACGAAAAACCCTTCAAAATATCAACGAATCCAGGAGCTGTTTTTGTTTGTTTTTTTTTTTTTTTAAAGATTAACAAAATAGATAGACTGCTAGATAGACTAATAAGAAGAGAGAGAAGAATCAAATAGACACAATAAAAAACGATAAAGGGGATATCACCACTGACCCCACAGAAATACAGACTACCATCAGAAAATAGTATAAACACCGCTACACAAATAAACTAGAAAATCTAGAAGAAATGAATAAATTCCTGGATGCATACACGCTACCAAGACTAAACCAGGAAGAAGTCGAATCCCCTAATAGACCAATATTGAGCTCTGAAATTGAGGTAGTAATTAATAGCCTACCAACCAAAAAAGCCCGGGTCCAAATGGATTCACAGCTGAATTCTACCAGAAATACAAAGAGGAACTGATATACTTCTTTCTGAAACCATTCCAAACAATTGAAAAGGAGGGATTTTGCCCTAACTCGTTTTATGAAGCAAGTGTCATCCTGATACCAAAACTGAGAAGAGATGGAACAACAACAAAAAAACTTCAGGCCAATATCCCTGATGAACATCAATGCAAAAATCCTCACGAAAATACTGGCAAACTGAATCCAGCAGCACGTCAAAAAACTTATCCACCACTATCAAGCCAGCTTCATCCCTGGGATGCAAGCCTGGTTCAACATATGCAAATCGGTAAATGTAATCCATCACATAAACAGAACCAAAGACAAAAACCACATGATTATCTCAATAGATGCCGAAAAGGCCTTTGATAAAATTCAATATCCCTCCATGTTAAAAACTCTGAATAAACTATGTATTGATGGAACATATTTCAAAATAATAATAACTATTCATGACAAATCACAGCCAGTATCATATTGAATGTACAAAAGCTGGAGGCATTCCCTTTGAAAACTGGTACAAGATGCGGATGCCCTCTCTCACCACTCCTTTTCAACATAGTATTGGAAGTTCTGGCCAGGGCAATCAGGCAAAAGAAAGAAAGAAAGAGTATTCAAATAGGAAGAGAGGGAGCTGAGTTGTCTCTCTTTGCAGACGACATGATTTTATATTTAGAAAACCCCATTATCTTAGCCCAAAAGCTTCTTGAACTGATAAGAAACTTCAGCAAAGTCTTAGGATACAAAATCAGCATGCAAAAATTACAGGCATTCCTTTACACCAACAATAGATAAGCAGCGAGCCAAATCATGAATGAACTCCCATTCACAACCGCTACAAAGAGAATAAAATACCTAGGAATACATCTAACAAGGGACATAAAGGACCTCTTCAAAGAGAACTACAAACCACTGCTCAAGGAAATAAGAGAGGACACAAACAAATGGAAAAACATTCCATCCTCATGGAGAGGAAGAATCAATATCATGAAAATGGCCATACTACCCAAAGTGATTTATAGATTCAGTGCTATTCTCATCAAACTACCATTGACATTCTTCACAGAATTAGAAAAAACTATTTTAAATTTCATATGGAAACAAAGAAGACCCCATAGAGCCAAGACGATCCTAAGCAAAAAGAACAAAGCTGGAGGCATTACACGATCTGACTTCAGACTATACTAGAAGGCTATAGTAACCAAAACAACATGGTACTGGTACCAAAGCAGACATATAGACCAATGGAGCAAAACAGAGACCTCAGAAATAACACCACACATCTACAGCCATCTGATCTTCAACAAACCTGACAAAAGCAATGGGGAAGGGATCTCCTATTCAGTAAATGATGCTGGGAAAACTGGCTAGCCATATTCAGAAAACTGAAACTGGACCCCTTCCTTACA
>NW_012104621.1:876847-889769 GCF_000951045.1 Mandrillus leucophaeus
CTGACCTCATGATCTGCCCGCCTTGGCCTCCCAAAGTGCTGGGATTACAGGCGTGAGCCACCGCGCCCGGCCACAAAGTATGTTTATTGCAGTGCTCTTTACAATAGCAAAGACATGGAACCAACCGAAATGCCCATCAGTGATAGACTGGATAAAGAAAATGGTGCATACACACTATGAAATACTGTGCAGCAATAGAAAGGAATAAAATCATGTCCTTTGTGGGGACATGGATGAAACTGGAAGCCATCATCCTCAACAAACTCACACAGGAACAGAAAACCAAACACCACATGTTCTCACTCCTAAGTGGGAGTTGAACATTGAGAACACATGGATACAGAGAGGGGAACGACACATACCAGGGCCTGTTAGGGGGTAGTGGTTGAGGGGAGGGAAGTTAGAGGGCAGGTTGATAGGTGTAGCAAACCACTATGGCAAATGTATACCTGTGTAACAAACCTGTACGTTCTGCACATTTATCCCATTTTTTTTAGAAGGAAAAAAAGATTATAATGCACCTGTATCATGGAGTAGACTATACCATTTAGGTTTGTATAAGTACACGCTATGATGTTTGCACAACAAACGGACGACACGTTTCTGAGAATGTATTCCCATCATTAAGTGATGCATGACTGACTACACTAATTGGGGTTCTATATGATAAGTTAATCACTCACTTATAATGCTGTTTTCTTTTTCCATTGACTCCAAAAGTGTGCGTTTCAAACCTCTGGATACCTAATCAGTATTCTTGTATCTTATTGAGTGTCATAAAGCGCAGCGAAGATTGGCATTTTAAGATTTCAGATTATGTGCATAATGGGTCTCTAGAGAAGTAGACTAACCATCAAGAGAAAGATGAGGAATGCTCCAACTATTTGTGTCCCTATGGCTTAAAATAATGGACATAAACTGTGCCAATCATATAACATGCCGTTTAGAGGGATCACAGAGTGCCAGCAGGAGACCATCACAGATTACAGGAGGTGCCATAAGACCTCTACTTTCAGTGATGCTTTAGGCTTTCGAGGTGTAGAAGTTTTCCTCAGTCCTCGAAATTTAAGCATACATTGGCAAAGGAATGAAGAGGAGAGCGAAGTAAAAAGTCAGTGTTCTTTACTAATAAGCTCCCTAACCAGCATACTTTAATATTCTGTTCTTCTAGGTGGACCGTGGTTCCTGTAAACTTGTAATTATTACCCTAAGGATTTAAATTGCAGCTAAGGAGTAGGTAAAATAGGATCTGACAAAATAGAAACATTTTAGAAGGCAGGGAATTTTAACTTCAGTCTAATGGTCTCGTACAGGGTTCAAGAAACTGCTTTTGTAAAGGTCCATGGTAAATGTGTAGGCTCTGCAGGCCAAGAGCTGCAACTGACAGATGCAGTCCATCACAGTTATTCAACTGTGCCACTGTAGAGCAAAAGCAGCCAGAGAGAATATGTAAATAAAGGAGCATGACTATGTTCCAATAAAACTTTATGTATATTGAGTTTCATATAATTTTTACAAGTTATGAAATAATTCTTTGAATTTTTTTCAAGCATTTGAAAGTATAAAAATCATTCTTTAGCTCATGAGCCATGAACTGCATTGGGCCATGCTCTAATAGTAGAGCTGACCCCTGCTCTAGTAGTAGAAAGGCTTAAAACTCAGAGATAAAAATGATGCCATACATCGGTTTCTCTTCTCTTTCTTCTCTTACATAAAAATATGTCATCAAGCTGTGCCTCTCAGGAATGGCATGCAAACAAAATTTCAAGATTACATGATATACAAGTGCCAGGTATTTTTAATATTTGTTCGTTAGGGTGACAACACTTGCAGCTCAACTTTCTGCTGTGGTGGTTTTAAAACTGTACTTTATCTCTGGAGCATCTTTTTCTAAATAATGGAAAGACAAGGGTTTTCTCAGGCTACTGCAGGAAGAAGAGAGATGGCACTCCTATTTTGTCTAAATATTTTCTAGTTTTCTTCCCAGCGGTTTATTCCTGACAGTTTTAATACCTTTTCACAACTTATTTTCAGTCAGTTTTGTAAGCTATTGTTTTGGATTTGGCAGAGACAACTAAATGAGAGTAAGCGTTGCAGGGCCGAGCACTCGTGATTTTCTAGGGCAGCTGGAGTCTCGATGCCGCACAAGTGAATTTAATACTATTTTATTTTCCTGTTTATTTCTGAAATGTGGCTCGTGTTATTTGCAGGTGAAGATAATGCATTAAATTCCTAGCAATTGAAAAGAGTAAAATGTACACTTGATTAATTTGAAAACAGCACGACTCTCAAATTTAAAATACATTAATGTGCTTGTGGGTTGTTTATAGTCACTGAAATATCTGTCATTTGCTTTATTTAAAAATTTCAGGTGGAGAAACCTTGCAGTGGTGGCCAAGATTTACTTCTTTATCCAGCTAAGAGAAAGCAGCTTTTGAGAAGTGAACTGGACACTGAGAAAGTACCTCCATCCCCACTACCTGCTCCCAAACAAACACCACCATTGAAAGGGTGTCCAACAGTTGTGGCAGGAGACTTTAAAGAAAAAGTGGCAGAGCTGCTGGTGAAATACACAAGTGGCCTTTGGGCCAGTGCACTCCCAAAAGCATTTGAGGAAATGTACAAAGTGAAATTCCCTGAGGATGCCTTAAAAAATCTTTCCTCACTTTCTGATGTATGCACCGTAGACTACATTTCTGGAAATCCTCAGAAGGCCATTCTCTATGCTAAACTTCCATTGCCCACTGACAAAATCAAAACGGATGCAGGGCAAGCACATGGTGATCATGATATCAAGGCTATGGTTGAACAAGAGTATTTGCAGATAGAAGAAAACATTGCTGAAAGCGCTAATACCTTTATAGAGGACATAACAGTTCCTCCTTTAATGATTCCAACTGAAGCATCACCATCTGTGTTGGTGGTTGAACTGAGCAACACAAATGAAGTGGTTATCAGGCAAGTTTCATTTTCTAATTCTTTAGGATTCTGATATACTGTTGTCACTTGACTATTCTTCACATGGATGCTGAGGGTTAAAGGAAAAATAATATATTCTTAGTTCTGTAGAGTTATAGTGAGGCTTAATAATGTATTAATATTTGTTAAATGTTCAAAATATACAACTATCCTAAGATTACTAATAACTTTAAAAATTAGAATGATAATATGAACTTGAAAAAAGATTTATGTCAAAAACTTGATGGTAACTATATTATGTCAAAAGCAATACCTAGTTCGCAGAAAAAGCAAGTGCCCCACACGCTACATAATACTATTTAATCTCGGACTATGTAGTATTTCCTAAAAGTAAAAATAGCTCAGAGCTGCTTTCCTTGTATAATACATCAGATTAGACCTTGGACCCAAAGGGGATCTGTTGTTTGAGTCTTTCAGTATCGTTGCCTGAGAGGAGACATCATTGCCTAAGTAGCTGACAATAACTAGAATAACAAAAAACAGTCCAGCTCCAGGCATCTGTCTTGGACTTTTGGAGAAAATGCAGAATACATGGAAAATACAGAAAGACTATAATTTGCAGTCTCCATTTGGGAAAAATAATGGGAATCTATGTAGCTGAACCCCTGGAGGCACCAGTCCAGGGTGTGGCCATGTCTGGGCAGATCAGAAAAATGCTGAAGCAAACAGAATCTGGGCTCCTTCAACCAAGTGATCCTTTGGTTTGGGCTGTCACTCCTCCAGAGACCCTAACTGAAATGGAAAGGCCCAAAGAAGAACCACAAAAAATAATCAGAATCCTTCAATGAAAGAAGAGCTCAAAAATTTAAAGCTCTTCCATTTGAACAAATGAAATCTGAGGAGATAATAAAGTGAACCTAGTATCTTCAGATGCTCAAACTAGAAGAACCTCCAGAAAGTTTAGAGAGGATAAAGCTTTTATTCTAAGATGTGTGGCCTGAAGATATAAATAGGTTGCTAAGGGTTAGAGGTCCCAATATGTTTCACTATTGTATTGAAGGAAAGGACAGATATTGAAGGCCACATTGCCACCTTTCACCATTTAACTATACTATAAAGAAACTTCCATGGCAGGATCTTTTGGTATCTGTTAACCAGTAATTGTTGGTGCCATAGTCAGAGACCAAGCACCGGGCTGGACCAATCACATGGTTTCTGTTGTTCACACCAAGGTTTGTCAGGAGTCTGGATCAATTCTAAGACTTTAGTAGAAAGGTTCTAATCTATTCCAGGATGATTGTATCCAGGGTCTTCAGATTATTTAAATACCTTTTCCCAGTAGGAATTTAAATCCTGGTGTCAGCATTTTATGTGTTCAGCAGAGTGGCTGGCAACCAGCAAGCAAGATGGGTAATGTCTGCCATTAGGCTGACCCTAGGTTATTGGTTTCTGCCCTCCCCACAAGACTTTGCAAACCTCCACCAGACTGAACCCTGTTCTGTACCCTCATCTTCACCGAGGCAGGCAGTAGGCACTGGAAGCTGAATCTCTGGCTCATTAGCGCCTGGAGGGTACTATGGCAGAACGCTCATCTCAAATATGGGAATCCCTTGTCTCAAAAATTAACTTTGTAAAACTTCATATTTAGGGCATCCCTAAACTGACCTATCCATCATTCTTTTCCCCCCTCGCTCAGGTAATTTGAGGATAATATATGACCTCATTCTCGTCATTACTCACTCTCATACACCTGTAATGTCAGTCCTGTACTCTGCCTCATCCAACACCCTCCCTCTTCCCTCTATCTGTGCAGCCCTCCTTCTCTCCTGGCTGCTTAAGAGAAGAGAAGCTGCCTGCAGATCCCAAGCCATTTCTCGTCACCATCCTCCCCCCTGGCAGGAGCCTGTGTTTGGCAGACCACCACATCAGGGCTGCAGCCCAGGCCTCTGCCATTTGAGCACCCAGGGCTACGTAGCAGAGCTAGGGGGAGGCCCAGTGAGACTCTAGGTCCCAGCAAATGGGCACTTGGATGCAGTTGCAGACCTTCTGGAGGACTTCAGAGCCAAGAGTGCAACTGCATTCCAGGCAATGCCTTAGTATTTGCAAAGCTGAATACATTTAAATGATAGTAGCTGGCTCAGTGGCACATACACATCCTCCCAACTACTCAGCAGACTGAGGTGGGAGGATTGCTTGAGCCCAGGAGTCCAACCTAGGTAGCATAGCAGTGAAACCCTGTCTCAAAAAAATAAATAAATAAATAAATTTAAACTATAAGAGTATGGTAAAGCTTCTGCAGTTATTTCTGAAGCCAATAATATGCATATAATATTTCATTTTAGAATAGCCATTGCACATGGTTTCCATTTTGTATAGGACTTTCTGAGGTGTTCCCCCCCCCACCCCGGCCCCTTGTAATGAATAGCTTGACTATGGCATCTTCTGCCCTGGTGATAATTACCAAGAATACATAGAATTAGTCCTAAAGGAACCATTTCTTAGAGCTCTACAGGCCCACTTGGAGCCTGGGTAAAACCTGGAACAATACAAAGAACAAGATTCTTGTGGCATCTCCCCCGTCTCCTGGGCCAAGTGATGCTGGTGCTGTTAAGGGTATAGCCTTCCAGCTAAAAAGGCCTTGATCCTATGACTGGAACAGCTTCTGTTACATGACCCAAACTTGATATGCCAGGTTTTACACCCTAGGAGACCCTGGATGAAATCATCTCTGAGGACTAAAGCGCAAGAAAACAGTAGCCTGTTTTGATAACATGAACTGGAACAAGGTGACCACAGTTGTCAACAGTAGAAAATTGTAGAAGGAAATAAGGACATAATCCTGAAAAATAAATGTTTCTCAACAAGCATACAATTTTAGAGACATTTGACTAGAATATGGTACCTCTTTTAAGGGTATCAGAAGTCAACATTTTGTTGTAATGTGTTCAAATTCTTTAATAAGTTTGGAGGGGGTGTCACATTGTTGTGTTTAGTGTACGTAAAGCTTTGTTTTTTCTCTAGTAAAATTTCATTGCAGTTTCAAAGCTTGACCCAGCCCTTATCAGGGCAAAACTGTGTTCTAGATTCTCTTCTTAGTAATCTGTAAAGATTTCCAGCAGCCTTAGTCAAGATCCAGCGTCGACCCTCGCTTCTCTGGCCTCCAGGCCTCCCTTGGTGTCTCCATTTTCCATGTCTCCTCCTCTCTCCCCTTCCTGACTCTTCTCTCAGCTTTGTCCTTCCTGAGGACACTATCACTGCTTCCTGTTATGCCCTCTCGTTGTCTGGATTGCTCCATGTTTTTTTTTTTGTTGTGGGATATGTTGGACCAAACGTTTGCTGTGTTGTTTGGTGTGTGTTTTGTGCAATCTCCATTATCCCTTATCTGAGAGGGTGAGAGGGAGTCTCACTCTGTCGTCCAGGCTGGAGTGTAGTGGTGTGATCTTGGCTCGCTGCAACCTGCAACCTCCACCTCCCGGGTTCAAGCAAATCTCCTGCCTCAGCCTCCCAAGTAGCTGGGACTACAGGCACCTGCCTCCACACCAGCTAATTTTTGTATTTTTAGTAGAGATGGGATTTCACCATATTGGCCAGGCTGGTCTCAAACTCCTGACCTTGTAATCCACCCGCCTCGACCTCCCAAAGTGCTGGGATTACAGGTGTGAGCCACTGTGCCCAGCCCCCTTATCTTCTTTTTCAAGAGATAAGTATTTCACTGAATACACATTCTCCTCCCTGTTGATATAAGCAAGTCTGAGGCTGGAACCAAAGACGGCAGCAGAGAAAACAGAAGGACATAAACAAATTCCTATTGCTTTTCTTCTTCTAGGTTGCTTCATTTGCGTTCTCTTCTTTTAACTGATTCAGGTATGTGGGCAAAGACTATTCTGCTGCTCAGGAATTAATGGAAGATGAGATGAAGGAATATTACAGTAAGAATCCTAAGGTCATACCAGTCCAGGCCGTGAATGTTGGGCAGTTGCTGGCCGTAAATGCCGAGGAGGACGCCTGGTTACGAGCACAGGTCATCTCAACAGAAGAGAACAAAATAAAGGCAAGCACTGTTTACTTTGTCATAGCATTGTGGATACAAATACCTTATTATTTTCCAAATGTAGATATTTTTTACATTTTTCAAATTTAAATGTTGTATCCTATAACTATATGTAGTTTTCAATGGAAGTTAAAAAGATAATATCTGTAAAAGGTTATCCCTGTCAGCCTTTAAATTTGTGGTAGTCATATTATCTCAAGAGTTTTAGTTAAAAAAAATAAATTCCCCATGGGAGTATTCATAACCCATTATCCAATCAGGGAAGGGTACTTCCTATTCCCGGGGGATGTATAATGAATACTGACCAGAACTCTGTGGGCTTCTTATCAAGGCCAGTACTTTGGAGTGATGGAAGCCATACAGACCAAAGGAGACAATTCTTCTTCTCCCTCTTCTGTAGCCAAGACACAGGTCCTTCTCCACAGCTGCTCCCGGCGTAGCCTTCTCCACCCTCTTGAAAAGGCCAGTGAGCCCGTTTGCCACTCTCTTCCCAGCAGACTCTTCTGGGCTTGACTCCATTCGTGGATATCAGCCTTTGCCCTTTACCTCTTCATACTGTCAATGCAGAGACCAAGAAGCACAGTTTCCCTGAGGGTAGTGTCTCAGGGCCTTGGAACACCCAAATAACATGCAGAGAAATTATATATTAGCTCCATGTGCTGTGTGGTCAGTTGTACTAGTGTATTTTTAATGTGTCACTTCTTTCTATCTGGGTGGAAGCTGTATGTCTGTTTGGAATTTATCCTTTGAATCATGGGCCTGCTACTTGATAGAGAATTTGGAGGGAGAAAAAGTCTTTTCTTTCTCGAGTGTTAAGATGTTTCCCTTCCCTAAAGGGAAATGCTTTTTAAGACTTGGGTTCATTTCTGCCCTTCATGATAGGAAGGACACTGTGTAGAAGGGTGACCCTCGTTCCCCACTTCTATAGTCCCTTGTATTTATACAGAGGACTCTTAGACTGTGAGGGGAATGTATCTAAGATCTTTTGGTTTTCTCTAGATTTTGCAAGCAGGGAAATATGTTTCTATTTCTACAGCCTCTGTTCCATAATACAAAACCTTATTCCGTGTGCCACTATCAGCTGCCAGCTGGTAATCCTATATGTGTCATTGAGTGCAAATGACCAGTCCCTGAACCCAGGCTTAAGTACCTCAGTTACTGGCCACTGAACCCCTCCGCTACAAGTGGGAGTTAGGAGGTCAGAAAGGGATACTGCTGTTTCTTAGCAGATTGCTCAATAGGAGAGGCCCTGACCCTCTCCAGAAGTAAGCTCACCCAACCACCCAGCCACCCTTTCCCATCTGCAGAGGCATTTAGGAAATTTCCTAGCTGAATCTACAGAGGCACGAATTCTAAGTAATTTGACTGACTTTAAAAATCTGAAAATTGGAAAATAGTTTGCCAGTTTCTTATGAACACTTACCATATGACCCCTAAGGCCCACAAGGTGTCTTGTACATACATGTGTGTTGTAGCATTATTATTAATAGCCCCAAACTGGACACAGCCCAAATGTTCACCAACAGGTGAATCATAAAAACAAATTATAGTTTATTCATATAGTGGAACACTGTTCAACAATACAAAGGAATTTACTACTGATATAAACAGTTTCATGGACAAACCTCACAGATTTTGTGCTGAGCAAAAGAAGCCAGGCACAAGAGAGTAATGTGTATGATTTCGTGTAAATGATGTCTAAGAGCAGGTAAGCCAGGCGCGGTGGCTCAAGCCTGTAATCCCAGCACTTTGAGAGGCCGAGACGGGCAGATCACGAGGTCAGGAGATCGAGACCATCCTGGCTAACACGGTGAAACCCCGTCTCTACTAAAAAATACAAAAAACTAGCCGGGCGAGGTGGCGGGCGCCTGTAGTCCCAGCTACTCGGGAGGCTGAGGCAGGAGAATGACGTGAACCCGGGAGGCGGAGCTTGCAGTGAGCTGAGATCCGGCCACTGCACTCCAGCCTGGGTGACAGAGCGAGACTCCGTCTCAAAAAAAAAAAAAAAAAAATAGGCAGGTAAAATTCATCTGCAGTGATAGAAATCAGATCAGTGGTTGCCTGGGACAGGAGGTGGAGGGGGGCTAATTGCAAAGGGCAAGAGGAAACTGTTGGAGTGGTGTAAATGGTCTATATGTTGATTATTTTGATGATTATATGGATATATACATTGGTCAAAGCCCATCAAACTGTATTGTAAACGGGTATCTTTTATTCAGTATAAATTATACTTAGATAAAGTTTGATACCTGGAAGAAGCTAAGGACCACAATGATCACTGGGCCAATGGAGAACACAGGACTTGGACACTAGTCCTGAGTCTGGGTGTGTGCCTTTGGTCAAGTCCCTCCATTCCTCTGGGTCTCTAGTTGATAGGAGATAACTATCCCTAAATGTTCCTAGATAAACTATTTCCTGGCCATTTCACTCCCCTGGCCCTTAGGAAGTTCAACAAAAGCTAAGCTATTTTAAGGCACAGAGATTTCTTATGAAGAGAAGAATCATATGTAAATCCTAGTGACACATTAACAGTGTAACAATATTTCCGATAAATAATGCAGATATTCCACAAGGATATTTCCCAGTCTGAAGTCTATAGGGCAATCACTTTCTTCCCTCCCTCCCTCCTTCTACTTCAGGAATTCAAGCTCTCATGTCAGATAGAACTGAGTCTCAGCTCTGCCATTTCTAGCTGCGTGGCCTTAGGAAAGTTATTTAACTTCCCTCATTGCTTATCTGTAAATTCAGATACTCTCATCATGTTGTATCTGCCTGATACACTTTTTCACTTTTTCCTGGAGCCAAGAACAAAACATACAAGTCCTTGTTCTCAAGAAGCTTACATTCTAGTGAGAAAAGAGTGATGACAAGCATACAGTAAACACACAAAACAATTTTAGTACAATGAAGGAAATCACCAAGGCACTATGATAGAAAATAACTCTGAAGCAAGAGATAGACAGAGTGATGTGATCTCGTTTAGATGCTTCAGAAATCATTCTAGGACTGTTGTGGGGAATGGATTGTAGGGCACAGAAGAAAAGTAATACTGGTTAGGTGGCTGTTGTAATAGCCAGCTACCTTGTAACCTGGATTAGTGAAGATGGTGGTAGTGGAAGAGATTCAGGATATATTTGGAGATAGAACTGACAGGACACTGACTTGTTGGAAGTGAATGGTAAGCAGAAGAGAAGATTCAAGATAGCTACTGGGTTTGGGGCTTGAGCAATTGGATATTGGTGCCATTTGTTGAAATTGGGACATCAGAAAAACCGTTGTGGAGAACAATTGAGAATTTCATAGGACCTGCTAGGTTTGAGAATAGCTATCAGATGTCACATGGATGAGTTTGGAGCTCAGGGAGCAGTTAGGACTGGAGATGTGTCAGGTTGGGAAGCATCAGCATATAGGTGCTGTGTGAAATCACAGGGCGAGATGAGATCACCTAGAGAGAGACTATATGTACATATAAGTGCTGTGTGAAATCACAGGGCGAGGTGACATCACCTAGAGAGAGAATACACGTACATATAGGTGCCGTGTGAAATCACAGGGCGAGGTGACATCACCTAGAGAGAGAATACACGTACATATAGGTGCCGTGTGAAATCACAGGGCGAGGTGACATCACCTAGAGAGGGAATACACGTACATATAGGTGCCATGTGAAATCACAGGGCGAGGTGACATCACTTAGAGAGAGAATACACGTACATATAGGTGCCGTGTGAAATCACAGGGCGAGGTGAGATCACCTAGAGAGAGAATACATGTACATATAGGTGCTGTGTGAAATCACAGGGTGAAGTGAGATCACCTAGAGAGGGAATACACGTAGAAAGGAGGAGGGGCCTGGGACCAGGTCCTGATACCTTTCAGTATTTACATGGAGGCATAAGGGGAGCAGAGAAGCCTGTAAAGATGGCCAAAGAAGAAAAACCAAGAGAGTGGTGTCACAGAAGCCAGAAAAAGAAAGCATCTCATGACGAAGGGAGTGACCAGCCTCGTCATTGCTGCTGAGAATTATGGGCGGATGCGAAGAATGAAAAAGGTAGTTCGGTATCTTGTGCGGCAGCAAGCTCTTGGGACAGCAGTGATTGTAGCAATCCAGGCCTAAACTTTTTCCCCACATCCCCATGAAGCTGACAGAGACGATTTCTCCCTTTATTTGGAGAAACCCCAGCTACTTAGCACCAGTCTTGCTTCGCTTGAATTGAACTTTGTCTGGTGGTAAGTACTGATTCCCTCCTTGCTTTCCCTGTCAGATCCTTGGTGAATAGGAGAAACAGGAGATGTGGTCACCCGCTGAGGCTGGCGCCAGTTTGGCCTGACCCAGGCCCTTTTCCCAGGGCAGTCTGCTGGGTGATAGGTAGTGCTGGGAGACCTTTGGCCACTTGATGGTGCCAGAGAACCAGGAATGGTCTGGGGCCTTATGCCGGAATTATGTGACTACTGACCCTGATCCCAGGACATTGGAGAGAGAGAGAGAGAGAGAGAGAGAGAGAGAGAGGCTACTGAGCCCTCACAGAGCAAAGGACACAGGGCAGGGTGTGGTGAGAGTCACACTGGACAATGCATGGACAAGTGTTTTATAAACTGCAGTTGCCATACAAACATGTATGATTAAAAACAAGAAAAGAAGCTACAAACAGTTCAGAAACACTTTGAAGCTTTGGAGCAGTTATTCTTTAATCTGTTCTTGTGCTAAGAATACGTTCTGAATTTCCCAGGAGTCATGATTTCACATGCTATGTCCTATTGTGAGACCACGTTGTCTCCATTTTGGGCCTGGGAAGAACAGAATCTCAGTTGTAGGTGGCGATAGCTATTAAGGGAAATGAGAGCTGCCTGACTCCTGAGGCCTATGAGAAGCAAAAACAGGTGCTAATTTGGGATTGGAGAAATAGACTTGTGCACTTAAATGGCCAGCTGCCTGACATGCAGCCCTGCCAGCGATCTAGGCCTAAGTCAGTGTTGAGTCAGATGTGGATTCTAAGACATGATCTTTCTGATGCAAGGTAGACAGGCCCCACAGGCCCGCTTATCACATGGCCAGGACACGGAGTTAATGATGTCTTCTGCTTTTTTCCCTTAGATTCTCTGCTGGGGAGGGTTTTTGTTTCGTGTGTTTAGTACCATAATCTAGGTACTAAGAAGCTGGCCTGTGGACTTTATTTTCAGGGAGGCAGTGAAAGGAGCCCACCTCATGTTACTTGGTATTAAGGCCAAGACTTTGCCCTGGTTTTTGTTGTTGTTTTGTCTGCTTTGTTTCTTTTAATAACCATCATCTGCTTTAACTAGAGATGCATATTAGGTTTTCAACATTTTCCCTTAGAGTCTTGGTTATTCTAAACCATAGCTTAATGTTTCTAGATTTTTATTTTTCTCAAAAAAAGGCTTTGTGTTTATATAATCCTTTTAAACTGAAGATTCTATAAATATTCTTAAAAATAATATCCAGGCTTTTAACAATCTGTGCTAATGGTGAGGAAAAGTTGTGCAGGTTTCTGCAAACACAGACCTCTGTTCAGCAGACTTAGGGCCTTTTGCTGAGCTGAAAGAAGGCCTAACCCAGCTTCACACCCTTGAAAAAAGTAGGTACACCTGTTTTCCAGTTTAGAATTCCATGCTGTTCAGCAGTGATACCATTGTTGTCATTGATGAAGCATCTCGGTCCCTGGAAGCACTGTAGCTGAGAGCAAGCATCACAAATGCTGCTTTGGGGATTTAGAATCTGATAAATACTACAAGGATGATGCCTGCCATAGAAACAAACACTGCTGTCCAGGGAACAGATGGAAATATGTAACTTAAAAAAGAATAAGCTGATGCAGGCATTATAATGAAAGTACCGAAGGGAAGGGGAGCAGAGTTGGCAGAATCAGGTAGATAGGCTGCTGAGAGACTGGCAACAGCAAGGTGGCGGGGCTGAGCAGTCTTTTTTTTTTTTTT
>NW_012104621.1:890044-918727 GCF_000951045.1 Mandrillus leucophaeus
GGAGGGTGAGGTAGAAGACTGGGGCCTGGAACCAGGAGCTCTGGTTTCCTTGGTCTCAGCTCTCCAGTCTTTCTCTTCTGTGGTAAGTCAGGGGCACCTCCCCAGCTTTTTCCAGGTGCCACTGTGCCACTCAGCTTGCTGATTATGGAATAAGATTGAGCCAATTAAATGTATCAAATGGATTTGTTAAAGAGAGGATAAAGAACTAAACATTGTGTTTTTTTAATCATTAGGTATGCTATGTTGACTATGGTTTTAGTGAAAATGTTGAAAAAAACAAAGTATACAAATTAAACCCGAAGTTTTGTTCACTCTCATTTCAAGCTACAAAATGTAAGCTTGCAGGTAAGAGGAACTTTTTTAAAAACTCTCTCCTTTTCAATAGGTTATTACCTGTTTTTTTTTAGGAATATTTGGATGGTTATATATTTGGATGGTTGAATCCTAAAATGGACTAAGTATCTCGTGTTATAATATGTTACTTCTTGAAAGGTTTAAATTCATGTCGAATGTGTTCTTTATAAGATACCATTATAAAATGTTGTAATGTTTTTATATTTTATGTTATATATAAAAACGTATTATAATTTCTTATAAAAATGTCTATTAGCCATCTTAAAGGGATTTTTCTTGTTCTAACTGCCCTAGTAACAATTGATGGAGGCCCCGTTTCATGACATTTGATCAGTTTCAGTACGTTGTTCAGCATGTTGTGAGGTGACTCTCAGCCCCTTTCCTGCTGAGATGGACTGTGGTGATGCTGTGAGGGTGTGACTGACACACCCTCATATGCCCAAGCATGAGTTTGATCACAGGTCACTTGCAGTTTCTGGCATAGTAGATGTATCATTGTTCTTTTCCTCCCTCCTAAAGGAAACAGAGGAATCCACATGTATGAGAGTGCCGTGTAGGGATAAACTTAAAGGACAGAGGACACATTGGTCATGTTCATAATAAGGAAAGGCATTGAAATATGCACCATGCCAGGGGGACTTGAGCCAAATGCAGAAAATGATCATAATTATTTCATGAAAATGAGTACTCTGAAAAAATGCCTCCTCCTCAGCAGGATGAATTCTTATGTCACAGGAGCTGGGTTTGACTCTTATCTGTCTATGAGATAAACCTGAAGAAATTTTAAAAACTTGTTAACAACTTGTAGAAGTTGGTGTTGGAAAGAATGTATCGAGAGCATAGAACAGGATTTAGGGTGTTGAAATTAAATGTTTGAGAAAAGTTCAAAGTTCTATGTCTGGAGAACAGAACAAGAAAAAGAAAAAACTCAGGAGGAGTCTGAATTTTAGCTTGTGGATTTAAAGTAGGAAAATATGGAAATAGGCATTATAGTATCATTGGGGAAAATATGAGCTAGTTTTAATTCATTTAATACATTAACTTAGAATTGTCATATATGTTATGTGGAACTACAGTTTTCTAAGAATTTAAAGAGTAGTTGGACTACAACAAAATTCACCTAATACCTGTGTTATGTTAAACACTACTTAATCTCTCTTTGATAAATCAGAAGATTCTTTGGTATCCTAAGGGTCAGTAAAAAGGAAATAATATGGTTGTCTCAATTTCCAATAAATGTTCATTTTATAAGAAAAATAATTGTATGTATGTAGGAAGTGCATTACAAGCATATGACTGGAAGACATGATTGATGGCTTCTCATAAGTATTAGGTTTTTGGTTTTAAATATGTGTTCCTGTATAAAGTGAAGACTGTTTCTCCCAAGGTGGAAATTGATTGATTATCCATTTTTCTCTGTTTTAAGATTGCCTGCCTTAGTGTATCATTCAAAAGGGCATTTACATTATATTTTTTTAAAACCTAAGAGGTAAGATAAAGATTATAAGACAAAGCTTTCATATAAAATTTAATAATTTTGCAGTAGGCTTATAATTTTAATAATGGTCAAAACAGACACAATCCATCTATTCATCTTGAAATGATTTTGCTAATTAAGTAGAAATTAAAAGATTCAATATTTTTCAGGCTTGGAAGTCCTAAGTGATGACCCTGATCTAGTGAAGGTGGTTGAGTCTTTAACTTGTGGAAAGATCTTTGCAGTGGAAATACTTGACAAAGCTGACATTCCACTTGTTGTTCTATACGATACCTCAGGAGAAGATGATATCAATATCAATGCCACCTGCTTGAAGGCTATATGTGACAAGTCACTAGAGGTTCACCTGCAGGTACCACTGTGATCACTGTTGTTACATGTTACACATTTTGTGTGAGAGAAAAATCACCAGAATATTACACATTTTAGGCTAACAATTGATAGAGACAGATTACATCTACATTGAGGGGGAAAAAGGAGGGAGTGGGGCTGGAAGGGAAAAAAATACCAAAATGTTCAGAGTAATTGTTTGTTAGGAACTAGATTTTTTATTTTCCATTTCCTACAAAGAGCATCTATTGATTTTATATGAGATTATTTTGTAAAGATAATAAGGAAAAATAACACAAAAGAAGGGAAAATTGGGTCCATGAAGATGTTTATTATTAGCTTTAACATTTTTTTAATGTGAAGAACATAAATGCCCCAAAAGAAGGAAGCCTTTAAATAAATTATAGAATATCTACTCAGGAGAATAGGATGAGATGTTAAAAATGGTCATTTTAAAGACTTCATAGAAACAATGGGAAACTTCTGTTTTAATAAGTAGAACCACTGTGAATGTCTTTATTATGGTTTGACTAAAAATGGGTAAAATTGAATATTAATTTTGATTATGGTTTTTTAAAATTACCCAAATTCATGTGGCCTCAGGACACGGGTTAGAAAGTAGGCTGATAAAGGATTTGATTTTGTGAGAGTTTATTTTCACTTCTGTTAATGTTGCAAAACATGGTTTATGTAATTCTTTTTCTGAATAAATCATAAGAAAATAAACCAACATTAAAGATAGTCTTGGCCTTCCAGACAATGGAGTGTGGGAATGTATGCACAATGTCTATTTTGTGCTTGACATAAATGATATTAGACATTTCTTTTAAAAAAGAAAAGAATCTAGATTAGTTTTGTACATTTAAGCTATAAATTGCATTTCATCTTACATATACTCTAACTTAAAGATTTTAAAATGCAAAGACTTGTAATGGGATGTTTAGGTAGATACCCTTTAGGTAGGTAAGAGCTGCATTCTGCTCTCAAGCATTCACGAGGTATCCTTTGTCTGTTATAGGTTGACGCCATGTACACAAATGTCAAAGTAACTAATATTTGCTCTGATGGGACACTCTACTGCCAGGTGCCTTGTAAGGGTCTGAACAAGCTCAATGACCTTCTACATAAGATAGAGGACTACTTCCATTGCAAGGTATAGCAGAACCTCTTCTACTTCTAAAATTAGCCCTAAAATTACAAACAAGAGTAATTTACTAAATTGCATAAGTATGAACAATTTTTTAGTAGTCCGAAATGGAATCTCTAGAATAGTAGGTAAAGAGCTCCAGACTTCAGAGTTTTAAAAGAAAAACACAACACTGGTTTCCGCATTGTAAAACGAAGATAGCAATAGTGTGTACCCTATGGGATTGTCCTGAGGACACTGTGCCTGTCATGTAGTAAGTGCTCAGCAATCAGTAGATGTGTTATTTATAACATGCAGTTGATGATGCCACAGTGCAGCTGCCTGTGACTAGTCGTCTGGTAGAGCCAGCTGACTCTTCTGCCTCAGGCAAGGAGAAACCTTGGAATTTAGGAGGATAATAAAACTTTCCTCCTCAATTCTGCCTTCATCTTCCTCCTCAGACATCACTCCTTGAGCTCTTTATGGACCTGAGAACCTGCCACCTGATAAATGCGGTTCTGCAGTCCAAATTGTATTAATAAGCTCCATATCCTTTAATTATAGTATTTTTTTCTGAATCAAGCTCTGCAGAGGTTTTATTGTGCTTTAAGTTTCTAAAATGGTTTCCTTACCTCCATTAGGACATTATGGTCATATTTCAGAATATGCTGTGGTTTCCAAATCACTGAACCCTACTGCCACTTCTGCCCTTACCCCCTTGTCCCTGGAAGTGAACCCTTCCCTCTAACCCACAAAGCACATCAGGCCCCTCAGGGCATTCATGTTCAGTTTGCATGTTAGCTATCTGGGTACTTATTTGCCTTTCTAGAGTGTATGCTTCTTGAGGGCATAGACTGTACCTTACCAATTTTCTGTATCCCTTACATTATCTAATCTAGTGTCTTATGTAGATTAGGTACGCCAAAATATGCACTGAATCAGTTTAAACCCGCGTTCAAAGTACAGTCTGGAACTGACATTCCTATAGCGTTATCTTGTTCTGTGTTACAGAGGTTTAATTTTAAGTCTATCTTTGAAAAATCTGAAACCCCCAGCTTGGCTGACTCCAGTGACTCATTTGTATGGATGTTGTCCTTATAACCTGTGGTGGTGAAAAGGACTCAATATTTCCTACTGCACTGGTAACCTAAGTGAGACATTGCCTTTGGGGAGAGTAGAAACACACACCCTGAACAGAAAGAGACCATGGGCATGTACCCCCAACTTCAAACTACAGCGGAAGAGGAGACTTCATCTTTACAGCTGTGATTTGTTGGTGTTTAACTGGCACTGACATACATATTTGTATTGATAACATTTCTTTGTTTTTAGAATTTGTTTAGAAAAATGTTTTCTTTAGAAAACATTTAATTTAGGGCCGGGCACAGTGGCTCAAGCCTGTAATCCCAGCACTTTGGGAGGCCGAGACGGGCGGATCACAAGGTCAGGAGATCGAGACCATCCTGGCTAACACGGTGAAACCCCGTCTCTACTAAAAAATACAAAAAACTAGCCGGGCGAGGTGGCGGGAGCCTGTAGTCCCAGCTACTCGGGAGGCTGAGGCAGGAGAATGGCGTGAACCCGGGAGGCAGAGCTTGCAGTGAGCTGAGATCCGGCCACTGCCCTCCAGCCTGGGCGACAGAGCGAGACTCCGTCTCAAAAAAAAGAAAAAAAAAAAAAAAGAGAACATTTAATTTATAAAACTGTTATCTTTGCATCTAAATGTGAAGAGATGAAAAGAATAGGCCTACAGACAGCTCGCGCACCCTCCTCACTTTTCATCCATGCTGCTCTCCTTTTTGTCAGATTCAACACCTCTCTTCATGTGTAACTGATGGAGCCAGTACCTAAGTGAATCATAATGATCTTATGCTAATGTTTTTAGAAATGTTAACAATGCTGATTTATGAGCCATGTGCATGTAGGGAGAGTAAACTACTGATGTCAACAAATTATAACCCTGTGTATTTGCTGCATCCATTGCAGCGTGCTTCCTGCAGGGAAAGGGCTCACAGGAAGTCTGATTACATGTTGGTTAAGTCTGCCAGTGCCACAGCAATCTGTTTTTCTAATGGTGTAGCAATATGCTCTTTGCTAAGAGTAATAAGAGTATCATGCATTTCTGTTTTGTAGCACATGACCTCCGAGTGCTTTGTTTCATTACCCTTCTGTGGGAAAATCTGCCTCTTCCATTGCAAAGGAAAATGGTTACGAGTAGAGGTAAAAATCAGTCACTTGGCTTTTTAATCTTAACTTATTGTGAAATATTTGAAATATACACATAGGTTTTTTTTTAAAAATGGAATAAATACTCACAGACTCATCACCAGTTTATGAAATAAAACATGACCAGTATGGTTGAAGTTTCCTGGTCGAAGTTATGGTCAAAGAAAGTTTACATCTCCTTTCTTCTGCCTCCACCCCAGTTTCATTTGTTTTCTCTCATTCTTACTTGTTTATATTCTTACTGTATTTGTACTTGTAGATACACACTTTTACTGTATATTTTTATATATAAATAGTGGAAATATATTAATGAATATGTGTATGGAATATAAAGGTAAATGAATAAATATAAATGAATAAATATTTTCAAACTTTATATAAGTAGTAAGAGGTATTGGTCATGCTTTTTCATTCATTATGTTTGTGAGATTCATTCATGTTGATGTGTGCAGCTCTAGTTTATCTATTTTTACTGCTGTATGATTCAACACTATGAATATGCCAACGTTATCACTCCATCTTCCTGATGATGGATATTTAGATCGTTCCTAATTTTTTGAACCTTCCTGTCCATGTCTTCCAGGGTACATACATAGGAATGGAGTTTCTAGGTATTGGGAATGCATATCTTCAGTTTTACTAGATCTTGCTTATTTGCTGTCCAAAGTTGTCCTTCCATTGAGAGTATATCCCTTTAAGAACTATGGCTTCATGGGGCAGTGTCAGATCCTCCCTCCCTCCTGCCTGGATCTAAGGCCATGTCTCCTGCCTAGGACTATTTTGGCTTTAATGTTCACATACTCTTCTATGTCTAGTCACTAACAATTGTCTTATTTTCTTGCAAGCTCAGTTATGAACTTGAAAGGCATTTTGTTATGGTTTATCCTGTGTTTCTGTATGTTTTTAAAAACGCAGGTTTTGGATTTTTGTGGTTGCTTTCCCTCCCTCTGTCTCTTTTCATCTAGTTTGAGGTGGCACACACCTGTAATACCAGCACTTTGGGAGGCCAAGGCAGGAGGATGACTTGATGTCAGGAGTTTGAAACCAGCCTGGGCACAATAGTGAGATACCATCTCTACAAAACCAAAGAGAAAAAAAAAAAAACTGAAAAAAAAAATTAAGGAAAAACATTGGCTTGATTTTTTTTTTCTTTTTTTCCTTTGATACAGAGGTTCTTAACCTAGATGCAAGGACCTCAACTTTCAGGGGGTCCCTCAACCCTCCTGGAATTGTATGCAAATTGTTTGTGTGCTTGTATTATATATTTTGGGGGAAAAGTATGTATAATTTTGTAAGATTCTCAAATCAACCCCCAAAAGGTAAGAATCATTGCTTTATTGAATTTTTTAAATGCTACGCAGCAACATATTGATAACTTGAATTGATTTTTTTCATTATTTAAATAAAACTTGGTCATGTCTACTTTAATGAGAGTAGCAGTTTTGAAGTAATTATTGCTATTAATGTGAATGTATGTCAGAAGACTGAAGTCTCGGGTCATATGACCAAGGGATATGTGCCTAGGTATAAGCTTCAAAAACATGACTCGTTGAAAAGATCATGGCATTCTTCAGATCTTAAAGTTCTGTGTGATTTAGTTTAAAATATGTAAGTGTATGCATACCAACTTTTTAAACTTTTTATTTTGAAATAATTTTCCTTTTTTACAAGTTGCAAAAATAGCACAAAGAGGTCTCATTGGCCTTTTACCTTCTGCAAATGTTAATATCTATATAACCATTGCACAATTTTCAAAGCCAGGAAATTGACATTAATACAAAACCGTTAGTTAATCCACAGAACATACATTTCCCAAATTGTCCCACAAAGTCCTTTTTCTGCTCCAGCATCCAATCTGGATCCCACATTGTCTTTAGTTGTCATGCCTTCTTAGTATACTCCAGTCTGGCAGTTACTCAGCCTTTCTTTGCTGTTCCTGACTTTTTGAAGAATAGTTTTATGTTGTAAAGTATCTCTCAATTTGAGTATCTTCATGTTTAAATTTTGGTTATGCATTTTTGGCAAAAAGAAGCCTTCTTGGTGTATGTCCAAATACTTTAGATAAATATCTAGTATTATTTTTGTTACTATCAAATTGTATATTGTCTACCTTCAAGGTAGACAAAAGGTTTGAGTACTCATTCTCTTAGTGATGTGTGGAAAGTCAGGGAAGGAAAAATAATTAGTGAAAAGCAGATCCTATGTTTAATCATGTATTTATTCTTGATAGTTATACAAATAATTGCAAAGGTAATTATTGTTTTGACCCCAAAACAATAGTTTTTCCCTTATATTGTAATATTTTGGAGAACAGACTTTATCTTATAATCAGCAGTATATAATAATGTATCAAATCATTTTATAACAAATCATGTCCTAGAATTGGAGAAATAATAAATATTACTATACTTATTTTACAGTTTATTATCAGGTGTTGAGAGCAATTCTACTCTAAAACAGTATTTAGTAGGCTGGGTGTAGTGGCTCACACCTGTAATCCCAGCACTTTGGGAGGCCAAGATGGGTGGATCTTTTGAGGTCAGGAGTTTGAGACCAGCCTGGCCAACATGGTGAAACCCCAACTCTACTAAAAAATACAAAAAAATTAGCTGGGTGGGTGGTGGGCACCTGTAATCCCAGCTACTCAGGAGGCGGAGGCAGGAGAATCACTTGAACCCGGGAGTCGGAGGTTGCAGCAAGCCAAGATTGCAGCACTGCACTCCAGCCTGGGCGACAGAACAAGACTCTGTCTCAAAATAATTATAATAACAATAATAATAATAATAAGTGAATACATTTTACATTAAGGGAAAATTTTAACATTGTTAGTCTGTTGCTTTTAATATGCAATTCAGGATTGTACAAAATGTAATTGCACAGAAGCATTTTGGTCTTTTGAATATGCTAATAAATTAGCCAACACTTATCTCATTTCAGATCACAAACGTTCACAGCAGCCGAGCTCTTGATGTTCAGTTCCTGGACTCTGGCACTGTGACATCTGTGAAAGTGTCAGAGCTCAGGGAAATTCCACCTCGGTTCCTACAAGAAATGATTGCAATACCACCTCAGGTACTATGTTACCAGCCTGGGAGATTTGCTGGAACAGATTTGGATGTGTTCATAATCTTATTGTAAGATGCCTTCTCAGTTTTGATCTCATTAATTTTTAAGAAAATTGGAAATTGTCCAAATATAGTTGTCTACTAGTTTTCAGAAGTAAAACATGGCTGACTTAGACAAGACCAGTCATATTTACAGACTGTTGTTTGAGAAATGTTTGTTTTCAAGAACATCTAGTCATTAAGCTGTGTTGTCCAGTTACAGGTTCCATTTTGATAATTAGATGCCAGTACTGACTTATATACAGTTCCAGAATATTGTGTATAAATGTTTATTTTTAGAGTTTTTAGTTTAGGTAACCATTTTCTTCGGAAATCTGTTTAGACATAATCATTTTCTTAGTGACTTCCCCACCATACATTTTAATTAAAAGATTAACTTCAGTCAATCCTTTCTTTATTCGTGAACGTTCAGATGATAAGGATTTTGAATATTTTGAATTTTTTAGAACTACTCCCTACCTTTAAGAGAAGTAGAGGGTTTTGTGCACAAATTAATATCTTTTAAAAAATAAAACTATTCAGTATTCTACAACTTCAAGATGCCCATTTACTAATATTTTCAAGAAGACATCTTCTGCCATCAAACTCAGTGAATAAAACATTGTCCATAATTAGCATGGCTTTTGACATGTCTCTCCCTCCCATCACCATTGCTTTTTCTAGCCGTGACTATTACAGAGAAGCTTTTTTCAAAATCATTTTTACTGTCCATTACTCAGCCATAGTTCTGGAAATTGATAGGCCTTTAAGTGCTACTCTGACTTAATAATACCTCTTGTTGGAACAGCCATGCAGGGCCAGCCTTACCTGGAAAAGATCCCCTGGGCTGGAGGGCAGTTGGGAATCTGCCCCACCACTGCGACTGTCTGAAAGTCCGCAACAGTACCACCTGTATGCTACGGCATTAGCAATCACTAAACTTTTTTTTCATAACCTTATCTAGGTTTATTATTTGACAAATATGAAGACTGCTGATTGGGAGAACCTTAAAAACCAGCTAGCCCAAGCCTCTGGCTCACAGCATCTCTCCAAGAGTCTAAATCAGAGTACCAGACCAGTGGACTGTCAGCCAAAGCCAACCCTTAAATACGGAGTTTTGGCTCTTGGCTCTTACAGTATTTTAAAAATGTGAATTGGTTGCCAGCATTTTAAAATTAGAAAATTTCACACAAAAAATCCTGCTTCTAGCTTCTCTCTTGACAAATTGGAAAATCTGACTCTGCTGAGCACTCTTCTTGTGGGGCAGTGCTCCTAAGGAGCTTGGGGCCTTCTCCTCTGCTGGCCCCATTGGGCCTGCCTCACTCGTCGTTGCCTGCCCAGCCCCTGCAGATATTCAAGTGTGCTGTCTCTGCTCTGAGTGACCTCCTCTCCAACAAGAAAGGTACCACATCCAGCCAGCAGAGCCAGAGACTTAGAGCTCCTGAGGGAGGAAAGCAGGAAGACAGGAAGGGGCTCAGAGAGGAAAAGGAATCCTGGAACTGAGTTTCATCCCCTTCACAAAATTGCTTCCATTGATTCAAGGGTTTGCTTGAGGCTGAAGGAAATCCCTGAGGTCACTTTTTAGCCTCTGCTGTAGCCATTCTACAGATGCTTGTATAATGACAGTAGGAGCTAAAAAACACTGGGGAAAATGAGGCTTTTAGGGACCTGTGGATTTCAGTTTTTCTCACCCTCCTTAATTCTCATTACAGCCTCCTTCAAAGGGCAAACAAATGTGCCTGGTATCCACGAGGTACTCAGAAAGTGCTGAATGAAGCAGCAGGAGTCAGATTTCCTCCAAATGATGGTTTTTTTTTTTTTGTTTTTTTTTAAGTTGAGGTAGAGGGTAGACCTTGATAAAAGTTCCAACCCTGTCTTTGCGACTTTGGTATCTTATGCAGTCTTTCTGAGTCCATTTCCCCAGCTGTGAAATGGGGCTGCAACACCTGTCATGCAGAAGTATTGTATAGTGGGAAGTATATGGAGTGCTGGGGGTAAGCCCTGGCTCATAAAGGAGTAAAGACAATAGTAGTTATATAAATAGAGTTGGGAACATAGCAGATGCTCAAACCAAGAGCTGTAATTGTCATTATTAGCTGTTGTTGCTTGCTGTCTATCTTGGTAACATTTGATTTGTAGGAAAATAATATTAACATTACTCATAACTAGATATTTTAACATGGTGTATTTACTTTTCCATCATATTTTCTTTTCAGGCCATTAAGTGCTGTTTAGCAGATCTTCCACAATCTATTGGCATGTGGACACCAGATGCAGTGCTTTGGTTAAGAGATTCTGTTTTGAATTGCTCGGACTGTAGCATTAAGGTTAGTTATCTTATTGGGCCTGATACATTTAGAAAGGGAGCCGGCAGCTGTCCGGGCTCGTTTAGTTTTTGTGAAGGAATTTTATCTCACTGTAAAATGGATGCTTCCACATCCAACACATTTTTTATATTCAGGAAATTGGCTACAAGTGTAACTGTAAGATATTTTATGGCTTAATTCTTTTTTATTTAAGAAGTTATCCTATGTCTCCAGTATTATTTTTAAACCCTTCTTATAGTTTTTCCCATTATTAATGTAGAAGAGATGGTTCTCCATTTCTATTTTGCTTCATGATAAGGAATTAAGTCCCCAACAGGGGACCACAGATCTCTTGATGAATGTTTCTAAAGATCATTTAAATAAGTCCTCTATTTCTTTTTTATTCATAAAGTAGCATAGATTATAAACAAATCATTTGTTTATGATTGTGGTTTTTAGCCTCTTTTTCCTAAAGTTTATTTAATCTGCTGTACTTATTTCACTAGCTCTTGTTTCTTTTTCTGTACTTTTGCATCTTTGAATCAAAAACATTGCTCACATATCCAAGAATACAAATTCAAGAAGATAATTTTTCTCTGTTAACTGATGAAAATTGTATGACTGTTGTATATAAACATTTAAAATGAAATGTCCTTGAAAAATATCTTCATGAAGACCTCTAAATTATTCTAGCTAGCACTGATTTTTCTGTCTTTGTATTCTTCTGGGGTTTATAGTGTACAATTACATGCTTAATTATATACTATTTCATATTCTTCAATTGTCACATGATAACACTGTTTTCTCAGCTACTCTTTAAGCTCCTAAAGCCAGAATATTGGATGGTTACTCAATAAAAATACTTTTTGTTAATTTTTAAAACTGTACTTCTGTATTATAAATATCAAAATGAATTTGCAGTCAGTATTTGATTAGTACTTCAGAGGATGAATGTAATAGAGGCATCTTGTTGGAGAAAAACAAAACATTTTAAGTAAATTACTGTAGATGGGTTGCCTTGCTGTTATCTCCCTCTCTTCAGGCCTGTGTACCTGCCTTTCATTTCTAGCCCTATTTGGTAAAAGATAGATGTGGCTAGTATCTTATTTTTATCATTACTAAGATAAACCAGAGTTGCTAATGAGAATAGCCAACAGTCACCTAGCTCCCTGGGACATACAGCAGTACAATCCCAATTATTAATGTGTGGTATTTCCATACAAACACACCTCTGGCCGAAAGAGCAAAGTTGGTTAGGTAGTCAGAAGGTCTCCTGGACAAAAAGTGTAAAACTGATTTTGACCCGTTCTGTGGAACTTGCTTCCTCTTTTTCTCCCCAGGTCCGTCTCCTCCCATGTAATTGGAGATGGGGAAGAGTGTGAGAACATATACTAGGACCAGACAAGGAATTTGATAGAGGGGTGCTTACAGATGTGGTGGATGTCAGAGCTTTCTCCTTCCCTTCCCAGTCTTGAGGACACACCAGCCTTAAGCAGAACGCTTATGAATCATTTTGCCATCATTGTGATTGTTTTTTATTATTGATGCTGGGTGATGAGTACGTGGGGGTTCGTCATACTTATAATTTCTACTTTAAGTATTTTGAAATGTCATTAAACTATTTTAATCATGATACATAGAATCCCTTCCTCTCAATGATAATGACCTGTAGCAAGTTACAAAGTTTTCTCAGACTTTTTAAAGATTAGTAAATTTTTTATTTCCATAAGGCTGCACTGTTTCCTAGACTATTTTGACTTCAGAGTCCATTCATTGCCAAGCTGTCATCATTTATCTTTCCTTAAATAAAATGGATTTTAGCAAGGTTTTTGGCAAAATGCTGTGTTTTAATGATTACGGTTACTATAACTGCCTCTCAAAATTTAATGTGAACTTGTATTTCTAATATTGTTTTTTGTGTTTTCCAAAGGTTACAAAAGTGGATGAAACCAGAGGGATCGCACATGTTTATTTATTTACCCCTAAGAACTTCCCTGATCCTCATCGCAGTATTAATCGCCAGATTACAAATGCAGACTTGTGGAAGCATCAGAAGGATGTGTTTTTGAGTGCCATATCCAGTGGAGCTGGCTCTCCCGACAGCAAAAATGGCAACATGCCCATGTTGGGCAACACTGGAGAGAATTTCAGAAAGAACCTAACAGATGTCATCAAAAAGTCCATGGTGGACCACACGAGCTCTTTCTCCACGGAGGAACTGCCACCTCCTGTCCACTTATCAAAGCCAGGGGAACACATGGATGTGTACGTGCCTGTGGCCTGTCACCCAGGCTACTTTGTCATCCAGCCTTGGCAGGAGATACATAAGTTGGAAGTTCTGATGGAAGAGATGATTCTATATTACAGTGTGTCTGAAGAGCGCCACATAGCAGTGGAGAAAGACCAAGTGTATGCTGCAAAAGTGGAAAATAAGTAGGTCCTTGGACAAAGCATTTTATTCTACTCCTAAGAAAAATGTGTAAAATGATGCCAGAGTCTTAATCTAGGCAGGGGGACTTTGAACTGTACTAATGGGAATTTTCAATGTCAAACAAACCCAGTAAGTTTCGTGATTTTCTAGTATTTAAGATGATGTCATTTATCAAAAAATCTATTGGCCATATTCCTGTTAAAACCCAATTATATATCTAAAATGAATGTTTAAATGTTTTTCTATTTTTCTATTAGAAAAATATTTTTATTTGGAAAATAACCAGGTTTTTTTCATTTAATGACTTTTTATTTTAAAAATAAAAATATTGTGGAAAATTTTTAAAATATAAAAAAGCATAAGAAATTAAAATCAACCACCCACACATAACACTTGTTAAACTACTTATGTATTTCCTCTAATTTTATATGTGCATATTTATATAGTTGGTATATTATTAGTATATATAATTTTGTACCTGCTTTTTTCACCTAACATTATGTTGTAAACATTTTTCCATGTGATAAAATTTCTTCAGGAACCTTTATAATGGCTATTTTAATTATGATATGCAGAATTCCCTTCTCCCAATGAAATCATAATTTACTTACCATTCTATTTTGTTATGTAAGGTTTTTTCCTTATATTTTTCACTATTATAAATAATAGTGAATGTAAATCTTTGCATTTCTGATTATTTATTTATGGGAGAGATTCCTAGAAGAAAAATCACTTGTTGGAAGATGGCAAGACTCTTGCTTTATGTTGTCAGCTGCATCCTGGCATCTGTGCCATCTTTCATAAGGAGCAACAATGCTTATTTCACTACTCTTTGACCTTAGGGCTTTGAGAACATACTTTCTCTTACATTTCTTTAGCACTTCACTCTTTTTTCTAATATTTTCACATTTGGGTCCACACCCCTGCTCCCCAAAGCCCTGCAGGATGTGCTGGTTTCCTCCAAGTGAAGCCCAGACACCCCACTCTCCACTCTCCACTCAGGCCATGAAGCCCTGGGAAATGGCACAATGCCCATCCTGTTCCTTTGCCAGCTTACTTAGGAGAAATGAACAAGCTTATTTGTTGATGCTGAACACAAAGAACAGTCACCCCTCCCCAACACACACACACACACCCCAAAACTCTGTTTAAAAGGTCAAACTGCTTTTTTTATATGAAATGTTTTAATTCTTTAAGATAGCAAACATAGGCATGTATAAAGTTTTGTCATTTTCATGGAAGAAAAAAACTAATTTTTAACTCTCAAAGTGAAGAGTATAATAGCTCTCATTTTGAAAAACATACCACTTGTATGTCATAAGCTTTTCTTCTTTAAAAAGCCATTTCTACTGTTGTGTTATTTATGACCACAAACATAAATAGGTTTAATTCAGTTTGTGTAGGTTTGCCTCAATCAGAACTCTTTGTAAGATAATTCAATCACAGTTAAAAACCAAACTAATGTTCATCGTTTACTGGGGGTGCAGATTAATGATGATTACAGGTGAGGAGATCCTCCTTGGAGGAAAGGGGTTGGGTAGGAAGGAGAACACATCAACTGGATGGGCCCTCACAATCCCCACTCTGCCCTCCATGTCTTTGAACCATTCTGCCCCAGGACTCTTGGATTTTAGTTAATTTGCCCCAGATAATCCAGGGATGTTTTGTATATAAAAACAGATAATCTGATTTTTTAAAAAACTTCATGAACTGAATCAGTATGAAATGTTTAGAGCTTCTGTTTTTCTTAAGACTCAGGACTATTTACTAAACCTTGTTCCCAACTATGGTAAGTTAAGACTGAGGAATTTTAGATATATATTTTTATTATAGCGGTTTCCAAATCTATCTCAGCATAAGAACAACTTGGAAAACCTATTAAAAATGCAGATTATTCTTCCTTACCCAGGCATTCTGAATCAGAATCTCTGCAGGTGGAGCTCCAGAATCTGTTTTTAACAAATTCCAGGTGATGCTGGTACTGAAATTTAGTAAACCAGTCAAAACTGAAGTCTTCACTTATGCCATTAGTTTTGAAAGTTGAAAACTAAATAGAAACACAACACATCAGTTTGCTGGTGACTCTCTCTTCACTGCTCTATACCACTTATTTATAGACTAAAAACACAGACCACCACCAATTTGCCCTGTACAATATTAAGATGATGCTATTGGTGGAAACCAAGTGTTTTTACCTCCTTTTGTGCTTACACAAATTAGCAACCTATACCAAAAGTGTTTCCACATGTGAAAATTTCTCTTCAGTTTGATCTCAAGTTCTTATTTATAGTACCTTGTCTTCATTTTAATAATAATGATGATAACTACCATTTGCCGAGTGCCTATTATTAGCCAAGTAATGTCCCAGGCACTTTCCATATATTATTTCTGTAAGTGAATTTACATTAAATATTAAACATGAGATGATCAAGGCTCAGAGCTTAAATAAAGAGCCAAGGTGACACAACTAGAAAATGGCCCAGATGGGACTCTAATTCAGGTCTGTTTGGCCCCCAAAACTCATGTACATATTATGTATCCTTTCTGTGTCCCAATTGTCTCTGGGACCCATGGAGTATTGCTTGCTGCACTTTGAGCCTGTCTGAAAGTTTCTGGAGTTCCCTCAGAAGCCCCCAGTCACAGTGTTGAAAGCTGACCTTTTTGTTTTGGGGCTTCTCTGTAGTTCATCCTATAGCAGCTGCATGGATTTCCTATACTAGGGGTTTACGCGCTGGAGAAAAAGTCCATTCCAGCCAACCCCAGTCCAGAAGTGTGTTGTGGTACAGGGCTTGCTGTTCTGGTGAGCTTCTGGCTTATGGTTAGTAAACCTGTTCCAGAGAATGACTGACCATGCCACCTCAACTGGAGGCCAATTGACGCCATTTAGCAGCAGAGACCACCTCCATAGACACTTTCTTTTAGCTGTTAGGAACAATCTTCCTTTCCTTCATGTAGTAATGCTTTTTAATCATGTATTTGAGACTATAGGACTTTAAAATGATCTTTCATCTATTAACCTTGAAGTCTAGGGTTTTTCTCATTTTAATGATGTTGATGTAGGTAGGACTTTAAAATGATCTTTCATATATTAACCTTGAAGTCTGGGTTTTTCTCATTTTAATGATGTTGATGTAGTTTCAGCAGGGTTAAGTAGATTCCTGTGGATTTCCTTCTGGTGCCTTGAGCTCCAGATCTGAAGCCATACTTCACTTCCTTCATACTCCTCTACCTTTTCCAGGTTCTTTATTTTAGGTGGTGGGTTGAATCCTGTGTTATGTTCTTTTTTTAATGTCCTTACTTGTCATAATTAAAATTGCAAACTTTTTTTGTCCAAAACCTATTTGATTTGTCCCCAGCCTGCCTTCCTAGTCTGACTTCTTTTCTATTCTTCCATGCATTCCACTCTCTAACCATACTGGAAGGTTTGCTCTGCTCCAAAACACCATGCCCTCTCCAGTCCTCTGTGCTTTTCTTCTCAAGCATTTCTTCATCCCCAGCTGGTCCTGCTTGCCTCTCTCTTTCCATCTTCCAAGCATGTACCATATCCAAACATGTGGCCATCTTCTGTCCACCCTCCTTCAGTGAAGGGATCCCCTGGCTTTGTCCTGGTCATCCTCCATGGCGTTTGTTTCATTCTACTTAGTGATGGTTGGCAGTTCATGTGTCTGTTTCCTTCACTAACTCCATGAGGCCCGTAAAAGTCTCTTGAATGAGCAAATTCTATCAAATAAGACAGTGGCAAAGCAGAGAATAGTAAGCTTTGGAAAAAGGAGCAGGAAATGCTTTTAAAACTTTTTTGACAATATAGTTTTAAATTTTGATAAACATAATTTGCATTAATTTTTCTTTTTATAAAATATTTCTTGCCCTTAAAGCAGGTATTGAGTTTATGTGTTTTCTCTTCCTTTTTAATCTAATGTATATCTAGGTGGCACAGGGTGCTTTTAAAAGGAATCCTGACCAATGGACTGGTGTCTGTGTATGAGCTGGATTATGGCAAACACGAATTAGTCAATATAAGAAAAGTACAGCCCCTAGTGGACATGTTCCGAAAGCTGCCCTTCCAAGCAGTCACAGCTCAACTTGCAGGTAATTTCTGTGGGATCTGAACTCATGCTACAACAATACAATATTGTCATTTTGTCCTGGGTACTTAGCATGTACTGAATCATTGGCCTCTTGAGTTTAGATATGTTGGGTTTTTGTTTTTTTGTACTAATAATATTGCAACCATAATGGAGATAATTTTAATGATCTCTTACAGTCATGCTCTATCATTATATCTGCTGTTTCTCTTTTCCCTACTCCTTCAGTCTCTGGTTTCAAGCATGAGTATGTTTCTAAAGCTGTAATCTTAGTACAGGTATAATACTGCATTCTGCTTTTCTTCATCTAGTATTGTTTTCTAATGACTTTCTGGGTGATTTTATGGTTTTCCTACTTATTTTTAATGGATGCAAAAATTCTATTTAATCAATACTTCCCTTTTGATGAACATTTTTATTGTAATATCAAGAAAAACCCTGCATCTTTATACTAGCTAAAATGAACCAAAAAACAATAGAAACAACCTATTATAATAACCAATAGGAGGATCATACTTTATTATTATTGCATAAATTATAATACATGATAGAGTATTATGCAATCTTAAAACATTCGTGAGTCATGGAATATATGACCATTTTCATGACCAAGTGAGTTTCCAGTCTGCAGCACAACTAACAGCATACAAGTGAGCAATTTCACCACATTCACATCAGCCTCTTGATTATCATTAAAATGTGAGTAACCAATTTAACAGGCATACAATGACACCTCTTTGTAATGTGGTCTAATGAGACTTCCCTTTTACCTTTTGGGAAAGCAGTGCAACTGTTGATGGCTCCCCTGTGAGCACCCTACCATTATGTAGCATGAGCAGCTGGATGAAGCTCAGCCCAGAGGCCTGTAGCATTAGCAGAGGGTTTTGAGGCCCAAATTGCTGAGGGGTGCCTCCCTGATACCTTTGCTGCTGCTCACAGTCCTCAGCACCTTGCCCCATATGTGGAACACAGTGACAGAAGTGATGTGATGTCAGCAGTGAAAGAAATTGTATATATAGGTTCTTCTTTTACTTATTGACCAGCTTTTATTGGAAGGCTATATATTGCCTTATTTTGAAATATTTGCCAGCTTCTCTGTGTCTTCCTACTAGAATTCAAAGGAAATGCCCATGGTAATTGGATATAAAGAAAAAATAACACTTTCATGTAGCATGACCACCAGTTAGTCTGCTTTAGACTCAAACCTTTTTCAGATTTAATGTGTTTTTTTTTTTTCATTTTCACTTTCTAATGTTCAGGTTTTCCTAACAACATGTTTTGTTAAACATGACAGTTATACTCCCCAGAGAAGGCTTCTCTGTGAAGAATGAGTGCATGGCACCATCATCCCCATCACCAGCATTGTGGCTAAGAGTTATTGGCGCTTATGGTGTGCTAAGCGACCTACCAGTCACTTTAGAGCTTTCTTCCTGTTTAATATATGCATTTGGTGCTACAAATTTCCCTCTAAGTACGGCTTTGACTGCATCCCACAAATTTTGATGTGCTGTATTTTCATTTAGCTCAAAATGCTTTTTAATTTCTCTTGAAATGTATCCTTTGACCCATGTGTTATTTAGAATTGTGCTTAATCTCTAAGTATTTGGGGATTTTCCAGCTATCTTTCTGTTACTGATTTCTAATTTAATTCCATTGTGGTCTAAGAGAAAACATTGTATTATTTTTAAATTGTTAATGTGTGTTTTATTTCCCAAAATGTGGTTTGTCTTGGTGAATGTTCCATGTGAGCTTGAGAAGAATGTATAATCTGCTGCTTTTGGATGAAGTAGTCTATGGATGTTAATTACATCCAGTTGACTTACGATGCTGTTGAGTTCAACTATGTCCTTACTTAACATTTATGCCTTCTGGATCTGTCCATTTCTGATAAAGGGGTTTTAAAATCTCTACCTATGAGAGTGGATTCTTTCATTTCTCCTTGCAGATCTATCTGTTTTTACCTCATGTATTTTGATGCTTTGTTGTTAGGTGCATGTACATTAAGGATTGGTATGCCTTCTTGGAGAATTGACCCCTCTACTGTTATGTAATGCCCCTCTTTATCCCTGATAACTTTTCTTGCACTGAAATATGCTCTACCTAAAAGGAATATACCTACTCCTGCTTTCTTTCAATTAGTGTTAACGTGGTATATCTTTCTCCATCCCTTTACTTTTACTCTATATATGTCTTTGTAGTTAAAGTAGTCTTCTTGTAGATAATATGTAGTTGGTTCTTATTTTTTAATTTACTCTGACAGTCTCTGTCTTTTAATTGGTGTATTTAAACTATTGACATTTAAAGTGATTATTATTATAGTAGGATTAACATCGACCATATTTGTTACTGTTTTCTATTTGTTTTCCTTGTTCTTTGCTTATTTTTGTCTTCTACACTTTTTCTGCTTTTTGTGATTTTAATTGAGAATTTTAAGTAATGCCACTTTCTCTCCTTTATTAGGATATCAATTATACCTCTATTTTTTCCTTTTCTTAGTGGGTGCGCTAGAGTTTGCTATATACAGTTAGAACTAATCCAAGTCCACTTTCATGTGACATTACAGTGTTTCATAGACAGTGCAAGTACTGAGTACTGTATAATAACAAAATAATCTTAATTCCTTCCTCCAGGCTCCCGTATCATTGCAGTCATTTACTTCACTTACATATAAGCACATATGCACACACATGCACACACACACACACACGCATACAGAACCAAATACATTTTTGCTATTATTTTGAATAAACCCTATCTAATAGGTGAATTAAGAAAAAGAAATTTAAAAGTTTTACTTTACTTTCACTTATTCATTCTCTGATTTTCTTTGTGTCAATCTAAATTTCTGACCTATATTATTTTCCTTTGCTGAAGAACTTCTTTAATATTTCTTCCAAGGCAGGTCTGCTGGCAACAAATTCTCCCAATTTTTGTTTGTCTGAGAGTCTATATTTCTCCTTTACTTTTGAAGGATAATTTCATAAGGTACAGAACTCTAGCTGGTAGGTTTTTTCCCTTCAACACTCTAGTCTCTTCTTGCTGCATAATTTCTGAGAAGTCAGATGCTTCTCTGAGAAGTCAGAACAAAGATAAGAATCTTTGTTCTTCTATGGATAAGGTTTTTTTTTACTTCTGGCCTCTTTCAAGATTTTTGTTTATCTTTGATTTTCTAAAGTTTGAATGTGATATGCCTAGATATATTTTGGGTGGGGGCATTTATCTTGCTTGGTGTTCTTTGAGCTTCCTGGATCTATGATTTAGTGTGTGACATTAATTTGGAGAAATTCTCAGTCACTATTGTTTCAAATGTTTCTGTTCCTTTCCCTCCTTCTGAAATTCTCATTATGCATTTGTTACACCTTTGATAGATCTTAGATTTTTGTTCTGTTTTTTTTTTCAGTCTTTTTTCTCTTTGCTTTTCAGTTTTGAAAGTTTCTGTTGTCATATCCTTGAACTCAGAGATCTTCCCTCAGCCAAGTCCAATCTACTAAGAAGCCCAAGACATTCTTATTTTCTTTTATAGTGTTTCTGACCTCTAGCATTTCTTTTTGGTTTTGTTTGTTTGTTTGTTTGTTTGTTTGTTTGTTTTTTTGAGACAGAGTCTCGCTCTGTCACCCACACTAGAGTGCAGTGGCACAATCTTGGCTCACTGCAACCTCCGCCTCCCAAGTTCAAGCAATTCTTCTGCCTCAGCCTCCTGAGCAGCTGGGACTATAGGCGCGCACCACCACACCCGGCTAATTTTTGTATTTTTAGTGGAGACAGGCTTTTCACCATGTTGACGAGACTGTTCTCAAACTCCTGACCTCGTGATCCGCCCACTTTGGTGATCCTCCCGCCTTGGCCTCCCAAAGTGCTGGGATTACAGGTGTGAGCCACCGCACACAGCCCACATTTCTTTTTTATTGTTTCTTAGAATTTCTATCTTTCTGCTTCCCTTTTCCATCTGTTCTTAAATTTTGTCTGCTTTTCCATTAACACTGGTACATATTAATCATAGTTGTTTTAAATTCCTGGTCTGATTATTTCCAGCATTCCTGCCATATCTGACTCTGATTCTGATGCTTGCTCAGTCTCTTCAAACTGTGTTTTTTCCCTTCCATATCACTTGTAGTTCTTTGTTGAAAGGTGGACATGATACATTGGGTAAAAGGAAATCTGGGTAAATAAGACTTTTGTAATGTAGCAGCAGTAATGTGTGTCTAGGGTGTGAGGAATGTTCTGTCGTCCTGTGATTAGGTCTCAGTCTTTTGTTGAGCCTGTGCCCCTGGACTGGGAACTTCACCACTTCTCCTCAGGGTTTTTCCCCCCAGCTTAGGTGGAGCAGGATGGCTAGAGGGGAGTGGAGTTGGGTATTTCCCTTCCCCCAGGAAGGTTAAGCTCTATAAAACCCTGGCAGGTCAGGCTCTGGTAAAATAGTTTCTTCTGAGGACAGGGCTTGTTAAGAAAAACAGAAAAGCTCTGGTGTATTTCAAAATGTTCCTTTTCTTCTCCCCCAACTGGAAGCATGAGGTGATTTTTCCCTGATATTCACTGTGAGTACCAGGTAGTGCTTCTGGAGGTAAAACTCTCAAAAGTGTGGGAGTCAGAGCCCTATAACTGGGTTCCCCAGGAGTTTTTAACTCTCAGACTTATTTACATGTACCCCCAGCAATTTGTCAATTACAGTTTAGGTTTCCTTCCTCCGGCTTCCAGGCGTCTGCTCATTGGTTTCTGCTGTAGTATGCTTTGATGCTCAGTATCTTCCTGTCTGTCTCTCTGGTTTTGGGGACAGTGAATTGCCTTGTGACCTTCCTTCTCTGATGGACCTAGCAATAGTTGTTGATATTCTGTTTGTTCAGCTTTTTGTTTCTTGTAAAGAGGCAGTAGCAACTTCTAAGCTTTTACATGCCAGATCGTTAGGCAGGAGTTCTACCAACTGCTTTATTTCATTGAACTCTCCCCATGCTGGGAGGCTTAAGTACTGTTACTGTAACTATCATACACATCAGGGAACAGCAGCTTAGTGAAGGTAAATATCTTGTCCAAGATCCCACAGCGTTAAACTCAGCACTCTGCCCCTTCAGTGTGTGCCTTTCTTCACTGTATACTTCCTTCTCCATGAAAAGTGTGATTTTTGAAGTCAAAAGGCCGAGATTCAAGTCATTTAACTTCTAAACCTACCCCATGATTATTTATAAAATTACCAGTAAATCCTTATCCTGCCTGTGTGACTGAACTAATACGTGGATCAGATGAAAAAGTGAATATGAAATTGCCTTGTGAACTAAAACACATAGTCCAAATGCATGAAAGTTTCTTTGTCTACTTACATCTGAAACAGCGTTGCTGTTGGGTCCCATCCATGTCCTCAATTCCTTTTCTAGGCTCACCTCTGCCAAGCCTTCTTTCTTCCTAGTGACTTGCTCCTAAGTCACAAAGTCTTCCTGGGCATAACATTATCCATTTTGAAGGGAGGACCTCCATTTTATAATTAATTGAAATCATATGTACCAGAACTATTAAACTATGTGTGGTAAAGAGTATCTCTCTCTTGGGCCAACATAGGCATCCACTAGAGAGAAGTGACATAGACTAGAAGTTTCGTGGAAGTCACCGGTCGTGACATGGCCATTGGAGTCATCACTTTGGTAGACTTGGTTCACACCTAGCCAAGCCCTTTGACATATTTAGAAATATCTCTAGATGCAAAGGAGCTCTGTGGAATCTAAGTGGAACCCATGGGAATGTCCTGAGTGTTTAAATTGGAATGCTTTAAGGATTCTCCAGGGACCTTGGGATTACCCCTTACCCGCTTACAAATGGGAGCACTGGATACCCACCCTCTCAAGGTTCCCAGTGAGCTGTTGCTTCATTACATCTGGCCTTGACATGGGCATTCTTTGCATCAGTGCACCATGGCTGTGCGTAAAATTTTCTGAATCCTAAAAGGGAGCCATACTGTGGAATCATCTATTACCTTACCAATGGGTTACTTTTTTCTTTTTAAATAACATGGCTCAAAGATTGTCAGGGCTGCTGCAGATAAAATGAAATTTCTAGGCTTCTCTTGTGGGAGATTAATAATCAAAGAATTTAGCCCATTTGCTATGTAGATAGCAAGTCTTACAAAATTATGTCTGAAACCTCCATACCTTCTTTACTTTGGGGCATAATTTTCAGTTTATGTAATCCAGTATATGTGGACTTAATTTTAATTGTGTTTCTTAAAAGATATATACTTTTTTTTTTTTGAGACAGAGTCTCACTTTGTCACCCAGGCTGGAGTGCAGTGACACAATCACGGCTCACTGCAGCCCTGACCTCCCAGGCTCAAGCGATCCTCCTCCCTTAGCCTCCTGAGTGGCTGGGACTATAGGCACAGGCCATCACACGTGGCTAACTTTTGTATTTTTTGTAGAGACAGGACTGGGGCTATGTTGCTCAGGCTGGTCTTGAACTCCTGAGCTCAAGATACCTACCCGCCTTGGCTTCCCAAAGTGCTGGGATTACAGGTATGAGCCACTGTACCTGGCCAATATATACTTTCTTGTCCCAACTTTGTTTTAAAATCTAATTTAGAATTCTCTAACTTGATTTCTCATGATCTGATCCAACCAGGTTCTTTTATCGTAGGTGAGGCCTGAGAGATCAGCTGATTTGGCCAAGACCACACCACCCGATAGAGGAAGAGCTGGGAATAGTAACTGAGTCTCTTGACTTTCAGTTCCCACGATGCTGTGTATAATTTTAAATAACTATACTGTAAATGAATTATACAATAATTCTTTTTTCTTTTTTACGATACTTGGTCCATCAGACAAAAAATTTTAATGAGAGAAATGTCATTTAATATGATACATTTTATGCTGTTATTAGTTTAAATATGCATATACTTTATGTATGGGGGTTGTGCAGTAGTCATTATTACCTCATTTTATAATACAATGTTAAGTCTCAAATGAAACTTGTTTTTTAGTTAAAGGTTTCCAGAGTGACTCCATTCAGAGTAGAAAAACTATAAGCTGGAGTGGTTTAAGATCGTTCAGTAACCGTTTTTCAGTTGAGGCAAGTCTAACCTGGGATGCTTAAGCTGCTTTGGATTGACTAAATAATTTTCCATCATAATGGATCAAAGAAAAGCTCCTTTGACTCCTCACTGCCCCCTCTTGCTGTCTTCCTCCTAGGAGTGAAGTGCAACCAGTGGTCTGAGGAGGCTTCGATGGTGTTTCGAAATCATGTGGAGAAGAAACCTCTGGTGGCACTGGTGCAAACAGTCATTGAAAATGCTAACCCTTGGGACCGGAAAGTAGTGGTCTATTTAGTGGACACATCGTTGCCAGACACTGATATCTGGATTCATGATTTTATGTCAGAGTATCTGATAGAGCTTTCAAAAGTTAATTAATGACTGCTTCTGAAACCTTGACAACTAATTCAAATGTTTTAGCAATAACAAAATGTAGTAGGCTTAAAAAAAATCTTATCTCTGCTACATGGCTCTGACTGCTGTGGGGGATTGAAAAGAATATGCTTATGTTTGATGAAAGATATTTAACAAGTTTTGTTTTAACAGAGTTGACTTTTCGAAGAAAATTGTACTTGAATTATTACTATAATATTAGAATAAAAATGTTTATCAATATAAAAGCTGACTACCTGGTAATTTCTAGGCTTAATGATCTTAAGATGAAAGCTTCCGTTTCATGTTGTCTTCCTTGCAGAGCTGGGTTCTTCTCCAGTTAAGCTGAGACTATTACGACTGAACTCTACCCTGATGTAGTAGTGTATCTCAAAGCAAGTGATCCCCAAAGCATGTGAGGACTTATCCTGAGTCTTAACACATCAGCATTTCTAGAGGAGCAGCCCAGGCAAACCAGCGTGACCCTCAGCCTGAATCCTGAGTGGCTTCTCTTCTCGTTGCCCACAGAGTCCGGCTAGGACCCAGGCTTTCCACAGTCCTCCTACCCAACCTCCTTATCTACCACTCCCTGCCACACTGTACCTTTATTTGGTCACTGAACTCCTGCTTATTCCATTCTGTCAACCTGCATCTCATTCTCCTCCCATCATTTTTGCTTGTCAGTGTCCTGCCTGACCTCCTGGGCCAACCATAAAGCTTTTTCTGGTGCCCCTTTCTACTCCATCGTACTTTGATCATGCCTTTCTTGGTGCCCATATGTCACTGTGCTTTATAATATATGACTAGTCTGTGCACCGAGTATGCCAGCTAGATCATGGCCCCCTGAAAGAAGGACAGGTCTTAGTCATCTCCAGTGATATACTGGTAAATGTTTGACAACTGGTTCTGTTGGGTGGGGAGCTGAGCCTTGATTTGTAGTGTCTGAAAATTCTCATATCGTAAATAGTCCCACCATTGTTGATTTTCAGCTAATAATATGACATGACTGAATGTGGAGTTGGGAAGAGACTCACCTAAGCAGCTCTTGAGACCCCATATGACAGGCTCTCCAGCACACCACCGTCTGAGCATCCACAGCCATCAGAATGGCATCTTACACACATCAGGCACTCCTTTTGTGCTTGCTAATTGATGGGCAAATAGATTGGTAGACAGGTTATAGGCTTTAGCAGTGGTCCAGAGATGAGGTAGGGAGGCCCTGGACTAAGAGTGGAGCAATGGTGTTGAAGAAAAAGTGTTGTGACCTTGTAAAGTTTTTCATTATAATTATTAGACAGCTTAAATACAAATTGGGAAGAGTGAAGCCAAGTCTTAAGGTATGAGAGCCTAGGACCTTACTCAGATGGAGTGGGGGAGTGGGAAGCTTAAAAATTTGATTTTGAACACACTGAATTTGAGCTAATAGACTTCCATGTGAAGATATGCAGAATCTTGGAAATGTGGAATAAACTTCAGGGGCAAAATCCAGGCTGGAAATAAAAATTCTCAAAGTTATTTGTTTGTTTTTATTTGAGAAAAATCTAGAAAAAAATGAGAACAGAAAGAGGAAGGTAGAGACCAGATGTTTGAAGTTTTTCATTTTAAACATGTCAAAATTATCTCTAGCTTTTTAAAACTCAGTATTTACAACAAGTGATTCAAAATTCAGGAATACTGAATGCCAGTGATTAATCATTTATGATGAAATAAAAATATCCCAACACAGAAATGTTTAAGTGAAATAAACTGTTATGTTTTTAATAATTGTTTCATTCCCTAACCAAAAAAATGCAAAAATCCTCAAATTGTCTACAAGTTAGGAAAAGGTAGTTTCTATTTCACTGACTTTAGAAATGTTTCCGTTACTTTTTAAAATAAAGCAATAAATTGTTTCTTGATGTAACCACAAAATTAGTGCTAAGTCAGTGTGACACAAACAAATGAAATGTGAACCCTTCCTCACACCATATTCAAAAGTCTATTCCAGGTGGATTGAAAACCTAAACATTGGCCGGACATGGTGACTCATGCCTGTAATCCCAGCACTTTGAGGTGGGTGGATCACTTAAGGCCAGGAGTTTGAGACCAGCCTGGGCAACGTGGAAAACCCTGTCTCTACCAAAAAATTAGCTGGATGTGGTGGTGCACACTTGTCGTCCTAGCTATTCAGGAGGCAGAGGTAGGAGGATCACCTGAGCCTAGGAGGCAGAGGGTGTAGTGAGCTGAGATCACGCCACAGCACTCTAGCCTGGATAACAGAGACCCTGTCTCAAAAAAAAAAAAAAAAAAGGAAAAGAAAAGAAAACCTAAACATGAGGCTGGGCACAGTGGCTCAAGCCTGTAATACCAGCACTTTGGGAGGCTAAGGCGGGAGGATTGCCAGTAAATATGAAGTGATGCTCAACCCATTAGGATATAGGGAAATGCAAGTTCAAACCTCAATGAGATACCGTTACTCACATACCAGAATTTCTAAAGTATTTCCATTTTTGTTACTTCCAAGTGTTGTTGAAGATGAGAAACTGCACTGTACAATGGTACTACGACTTTGGAAGAGTTCAGCCTTATCTCTGCTGAAGTTGAGGTTAGGCTTTCTCTACCACCCAGCACTTCCAAAAGCAGGCTGTGCGCGTGGACAGGAGGATTCTGACAAGGAATGTTCACAGCAGCACTATTTGTAATAGCTAAAACCTGCAAACAACCTAAATGCCCATTAATAGTCAAATGGATTTTTTTGAAAAACTGTGGTATAGTCATACAATGGAAAACCACAGCTGCATGAAACCACAGATTAACAACAGATTTGAATAAATGAAGACAAACTACAGAGGGAAGAAAAAAACAAGGACACGATCACCATAAGGGTCAAGGAAGTGATCATCTTTAGAGAGGAGTTGGGACCCAGGAGGGACAGGTTGGCTTCTGGGCTGTGGGCAATGTTCTCTGAGTGATGGTTGCACAGGGGTTCACGTTGTAAAAAGTCATGAAGCTGCACATTTATTTTGTTTACACATACAACATAACTTGTATGTTCCTATATGTTTGATTCACAACAAAACTGTTTTAAAATAATCTGAAATATTAGATCATTGCTTATTTTAAAATGTATGGCATATACCCCTTGAAAACAGCGTTCTGTTACAATTGTGAGGATTTTAGAGGAATTCATTTTCTTGAGAAACAAAATTTGATTAATGAGTGTTTCTCATTAATAATCTATACATCAGGATTAAAAGCTGATTTTATTAAGGTCTATCCTACCAAAAGTTCTCCCATAATAATCCAAAATAAGACGTTTTCCTATTTCTTTATAAATTCCTTTGCATGAGCCCTTTGTTTATTAAAACACTTAAAATTGTGTTTGGGATAAACCACCTAAAGTGGTTTGTTCTGGGGGAAAAAAAAAAAAAAAGCTTTGAAGAACGTAGGTCTTTTTGTTGTGGTCATTTTGTTGTGGTCATTTAAAATCAGTATTTTAGACACTCCACTCGCTCTCAGTGTAGAGAGAATGCATTCGATTGCGTGTTGGAACTACGTGTTGACAAAACGATCGCTGTTAAAGCTTGCGACTCAGAGCCCACCTGGCCGCGCTGCTGGGAGACTGAGGGAGCGGCGCTTCAATCAGAGGTGAAGGTGCAGCGGCCGCTTAGCTGGCTTTGGTCCATCACTTTTGGGGACTTCAGATTCTCGAAATCTAAATTCTGGACCCCACAGGAATGCAAATCTGCCCACCTTTTCCCACAAAACTCTACCGTTGTTCAAACTCTTCCTGGTACCAGCGGGGAAGCGCAGACCCAGGCAGGGGCCCGCGCTAGCTCAGCTGCAGCCCGACTCCTCGGCGC
>NW_012104621.1:919797-957271 GCF_000951045.1 Mandrillus leucophaeus
GGGGCGCTCTGCTGGGTACAGGTGCCAGCCGGAGCCGGGCTCGGGGGCGCGGCCTCTTCTCCGCCTGCAAGAGTCTGGGGGTGGGAATGGGGGCGTAAGGGCTCGACCGGATGTGGAGCCCAGGTTCGCACTTCGAGTGTTTGGGGCAGGAGAAGTTTCCCAAACTGCGGGAGACAAGGTTTAAAGCACCACGACACGCGCTACGCGGCCAAGTGGAGCTGGAAAGAGCTTGAAGGCGGGAGCCCAGGTTGTCGCCGGCTCTTGGCATGGCCTTGGCAATCCCCCTCTTGTTTCTGGATCTTGGTTTCCCATTTGTAGGGGCGAGGTTTGGTAACCGCGATGAAGCTGGGAGCCCGGGCCGTGAGAGCTGCCGGGCGCTCTTGACCGCCTGCGCTCCCCCCACCTGTTCACACGCTCCGGCCTGGGACGCTGGGGTCCCAACCGCACACATCCAGAGAGGCTGCAGAAATCGGAGACTAGCTGCCCCAGACTCGATCCTGGGACCCACTAAGGCCGTTGGATATCCTAAGCCGTACAATCCTAGGAAGGGCACTTTTGGGGTGCCTATGAGCATCTCTCTGCTGCGTAGCCGCCATTGCCTTGGCAAAGCAGCCTGTGAGCCACACAGCTTCAGATGCGATGAGCTGGGCAGGGGTAGGGGTTCCAGTCCAGCCGCTCCCTGGCCACAGTTTCCTGGTCTTATACCGCGCCTATGATGCGTCCTCCAACCTGTGCAGCGCCGCCCCCTCCTACACCCTTCACCCACCGCTGCTATTACAGACCCTGTCTCTGGCCCTCGCCCTATATCCTCAGACTCTCGGAGACCACCTGGCCCAAGCTCCTCCGTGTCTGAATCGCAGAACCAGACCCTGAACCCAGGTGCTGGGCCCTCAGCGTGAGAACCCCTAGGACCCCCACCCCATCTTTCTTCCAGAGGTGACTGCCATTTTGTCCTCCGTGCAGGGCCGCAGAGCCCCCTGCTCAAGGTCACACAGGACCTGTCACGCCAGAAGGTCTGCAGTCTCCCAGCCTTTCCCATCTCTTTCTGAACCCTTCCCACTGCTCAGGCAGGTCCGGGAGCTCTGGCAGTGCCTGATCAATGCCCCCTCTTCTTGAATCTGCTGCTCTTCTGGACTTTACCTTGTCTGGACAATAGTGCCCTCATCCTGAAGTTTCCTTTTTGCTTCTACTTTACGTTCTATTATATGTTTTTTTTTCTAAAGCCATCTCAAAGACTTGCAGATAAAGAATTAACGGGAAACGGAGCTAAATACTACAGTTTCCATCAGTTAGAGCCACACAACCAACAGACAGAGTGAAAACAAGAACACTGTCACTTTGGTGTATTGTCTCTAATGAGCTAGTCTTACAAACCCATGTTTTAGAAAGTCATTGGCCCTTGAGTTCCTCCCAGCCTAAGACGAAAGCCAGTGTCCTCTAAAAATAGCCTCCGCCCCACCTTATCAGGGTCTCACACCTTCTCCCTCCTCCAGGATAGGGCGTATTCTTGCAACTCAGCAAAAACAGAAAACACAAAGTAGGTGTGGCAGCTCTGAGCACTGGGAGGTGGACTGGCCTGGAGGTTAGGATACCCGGCTTCAGCCCCAGTTCTGCCACCCACTCAGAGCAACCTTGAACAATGAGGGGGTGGACAAGATGGTCTCTAGTGGACCTGGAGTGGGGAGGGCTTGGAGTCCCCCCCGGAAGCCTTTCTAGCGTGACCCATCCTGTAAGGAGGAGCTGGGGAAGGAGTGAGAGAGACTGGCTTTCCCAAGTGCCAAGGGAGGACTGAGGTGGGCAGTGTCACTTGCTGTGAAGAGACAGGAGTGGGGGATGAGGACTGGGAAAGGACCATCAGGATTGGCAGGGATCATGAGTGACTTTGACCAGGGCATTGCAGCAGGCTCAGAAAATGGGATCTGCCAGTGACCCAGCCTGTCTGAGCCTGTTTCCTCCTCTATACAATGGAGATAACAGTAGCCCCATTTCACAGGGGCTGCTTGTGGGAATTAAGTGAGATGATTCAGGGTAAGTCCTCAGCCCAGAGCCTGATATTGCAATGCTATAATTAGCTGTGGTGAGGGGCAAAGGCAGGAGCTAACGGGAGCTGAAGAAGTTCTCCACTTCTTCAGGCTGTAGGCTGAAGAAGGCTCTCCACAGAGCCTGCAACTCTTTCTAAAAGCTTGGACCAGACAGGAAGGGAGAGGCAAGGTAGCAGGAACTGAGGACAAGGGACAGAAGGGAGGCAGGCATTCTAGGATAAAGAGTATGGCAAGAAGTGAGAAGAACCCAGTAGAGAGGAGAGAGTTAAAGGAGAATCTAAAGGGTGTGCCCATAATGAGGATTTGGGGACCTTCCGTAGTGACTTGCAGAATGTCACAGACTCTGCAGGTGGCCTTCATCCCCTGGAATGAGCAAAAAAAGGTAAAATGAAGGAGATCCTGGCTCAGACCCATGTGTCTCTGGCAGACCAGTATCTGCGATGGAGGATGGTGATGGGTCGTGAAGGGTGTTTTGACCCTGTTCATGGGCTTCATGACCTTGGCTTACTTATTTCTGAAATGACATCATCTATCGATGACTCCTGCTGAGCCCAGTCATAATGGCCTTTTCCAGTCAATGTTTTGAGTTTTGAGTCTTACTAATGGACCAGCCAGGCTGCCAACATTTCTAAAGAGGCCAGTTCACTTTTCCCTCAAAGCCAGAACACCAGATACATCAATTATTGGGCTGCTAGGAGCCATTATCAGTTTAAAACCACAGGCCTCTTTCTATGGAAAAGCATGAACCAGACAGCACAATTCCAGGGCCATTTCCTCTCTTTTGTTTTGTTTTGTAAAATCTTCCTTTGGCTAATCATGATAGAACCTGATTCTCTTTGCTCTTAATGACAATGAGAGAATGAGCTCATTGGAGTCAACTTAGGACACGGTCTGGGAGGTTTTCTTTCGTATTAGGTGGTGTTGGGTCTTTATCTGATCTGAAAAACTAAACAAACTCAAGCATGCCTTTTGTTTCTCCTTCTCTTATGTCCTTTCGGTTTTCCTTCGGAGAAAAAAAATGATTTGTGAAAGGGTTGGACATTACCATCTGTGAGGAGGAAAGAGGGAGGGAGAGGGAGACAAGGGCTTTCATCCATCCATTCATGTCCATCCCTGTCTCAGTTCATGTTCTCAGGGGCCCCAGCCTCAGGCCCCACTCACTCTGGGGCTTCAAGGGTGGTGACCCCAGGGCCCTTTCTAGCGATGATTCTGGAGGGTGATGAGTTGTGACCACTCCATTGTTGCTCTCCATGCCCAAAGGAATGAAGGAAAGCAGAACTGCCTCTTGGCATCCTCCAACCTCCTTCATAGACTCATCACTGCACCCCATCCCTTTGCTATTGGTGCCTTGGTGCCACTCCTACCCCTATTCTCTTTCCACCGCACACTCTCTCACAGTCTCATTCACTCCCACAACTCCAGTCACCTCACAACTCCCTAATTCTTGCATCAAGCTGGACTTTGCTCCTCATCTACAGACATCTCTGCCTCCTGATTCCTTTGTCTTCACCACCCCATTCATGTGCCCACCAAGTCCTGTCAATGCTACCTTCCTTAATTTCTGTTACTTCCGTTTCTATCGCCACATCCACTATCCCAGTTACGACTCCATCTCTCCCATAAGCTGCTCTCAGAGCCTCTTAAAGGTATTTCTGCCTCAAGTCATTAATTCTCTCTTCCATGCTGCTCTTAAAAGATCTTCACTTGCGTCAATTCTCTCCCTTCAGGAACTCCCCATTTCCTAAGGGATAAAGACCAGATTCCTTAGCCTCTAAGACCAGGCCTCAAGCTACTACTCCAAAATCGTCTCTAGGCACTCCTCCAAATTCTCTTTACCTTCTGGTCATGGCAAAAGCATGCTGTGCCTTCATGCCCCCCTGCCTTTCCCCAGCTGTTCTTTCAGCCTTCAGCGCTGTTCTCCCTCTTCTCAGCCTGTGAACTTGTAATCACCCTTAAAAGCAAAGTTCTTCATTGACTTACCTGTACCCCCATAGCCCCCTGTGCCAACTTAGAGCACCAGCCAGAGTGTGTTCTAAATGGAATCACCCGGTGATGTATCTCTGTCTCTGGCTAGACTAAAAACTCCCTGAGGACGAAGTTTCTGGATCATTTATTTCTGCTTCCCCATGTGCAGCTTAGAGCTTAATGTTTGACATAGTAGAGGCACTTCAGGTTTTAATAAATGGCTGACCACCGAATGAATGAATGAATGAATGAAATGAATGAAGGCTCTGTGATAACCGTGACAGTCACACAACACCAACCAGCATTTGCAGCATGTTCTCCTACCCAACCAAATCACCAGCTCTGTGAGGGCAGAGACCACACCTACTCTGCTCCCCGCTGCCAGCTCCCCAGCTCCTATCAGCTCCATCACGATAAGTAGCTAGTGTGTGAGCTCTATTTGCGATTCACAGTAACCCCATGAGGCAGGAACAGCAAGTGTTGTTACCTACCTTTTGTAATAAGACAGTGCACCCTAGTAGGAATTGTCCCAGGTCATCCAATTGTCCCAGGTCATCCAATTCCAGCAAACTGAAGTGCTCTCCAGGGTTTGCCAAACTTGAGAAATGAGTCTTCTTGTTTTATATCCGTGCTTCTCTAACTTTAGTGTGCATTGGAATCACTTGGGATCTTTTCAGAAATGCAGATTCTAGTTCAATAGGTATGAGATGGGGCTTGAGATTCTGAGTTTCTAAAAAGCTCTTTGTTTCCAATAAATTCTAACAAGTTGATTACAAAATAAGCTTAATAATTCCTAATAAGCTCTAATAAACATCTAATAAGGTAGTGTTGATTAGTATCTACAAACCACCACAATTTGAACAACAAGGTGCGTGCTAGTTGCCACAAAGCTTCCTCCTGGCCATTGCATTAAGATAGTGGCTTTTTAAATCTATGAATGAATTCGTTTGTGCCCTGGATCAAAATCAAGGGCTCTTTCTGGTCAGCAAACTTCTTGCAAGTTTGAATCTATGAGCACCGGATGGGTGCCTGGCTAGTGCTGGAGTGGCAACCTGAGACACCTGAGACCCTAAGACATCAAAACCACTCAGAGGTGTGCAAAGTGAAGGTAAGAGAGTGGGAGACGTGGGACAGACTTCCTCCATGCAAACCAAGAAAGATTTAAAAATTCAGGATGGATAGCAACATTGCACGCATTTGCTTATTATGGTTTTACATTGTATTCCACTTACAGCATTAAAAAGGCTTGAGATGGCTTAAAAATAAACTACATGACCAATGTAACTAGTAAGAGCAGAAATTCTGAAAAGACAGGGCAGAAACCCTGAAGATTAAGCACACGAAACTCCTGGAGAATCTGATTAGAGCTTACGAATTCTTGCGCCACAAAAATGAATATATTCGTATACACAACCATTTGCACATCATTTCAGTGGGTGTGTGATTGCCCTGAAGTCTATTCAAAAGTCCAGGTTAAGAACACCCGATACAGAGAATAAAGAGAGAAAATGATGCCAGTGCCCTGGCTGAAGATGACAACTGTATTTGGATACTCAAATCGGCTCTAAGATGGCTCATGGCAGCCAAGGGGAAAGGGGGCACGAGATGAATGGGAGGACTCTTGGTGTCTGATTGTAGAAGGAAGAACATCAATCAGTCTTTCAGGAGAGGGAACTATTTTCTTAGCCCCAGTCCTCAGTATATTGTCAAGACAGGCCACTAGACAGAGGGTATAGTGGTTAGGACGGACTTTGGATCAGTCTGCACAAGGCCAGGGAACCCAGGAGCAGTGAAAGGCAGACTCAAATCCTTCATTAGTCCTTTGGGGGGCCTTAAATAGCAATTGACACATAATGAGACAATCTATCTTCCTGATTCACACACACACACACACACACACACGGACTCTGGAGACCACCTCGCTGGATTCAAATCTAAGGTCTGCTAGTTACTGGCTCTGTAATCTCAGGTAAATTTTAATATTTCTTTTCTTTTTTTTTTTTTTTTTTGAGACAGAGTCTTGCTCTGTCGCCTAGGCTGGTGTGCAGTGGGGCAATCTCAGCTCACTGCAACCTCCGCCTCCCAGGTTCAAGCAATTCTTCTGTCTCAGCCTCCCAAATAGCTGGGACTACAGGAGCACGCCACCACACCTGGCAAATTTTTGTATTTTTTTTGTAGAGATGGGGTTTTGCCATGTTGGTCAGGCTGGTCTCGAACTCCTGACGTCAGGTGATCCACCCACCTCAGCCTCCCACAGTGCTGGAATTACAGGCACGAGCCACCACACCCAGCCAACTTTTAACATTTCTGTGCCTAGTGTCCGTATCTATAAAGCGGGGTTGTTGTGGGGATGAAATTAGTTCTTACACGTAAAATGCTTAGGACAGTGCCTGGGACATTAGGTAAGTGTGAGCTGTTATATTATGGGAAGGCGGCAGCATGGAGTACTGGTAATGAGTACTGATTGCCTGCCTGGATTCAAATCCTGGCTCTACCACTTGTTAGCTTTGTGACTTTGGTCAGTGTACTTACTGGGTTAAACAGGGTCCCCCCAAAAGTCATGCTCATCTAGCAACCCAGAATGTGACCTTATCTGGACATACAGTCTTTATAAATGTAATTAATGAAGTTAAAATGAGGTCATACTGGATTAGGGTAGGTCCTAACTACCCTATGACTGGTGTCTTAAGAAGAAGAGTGGACACACGCCATTAAAAAGGCTTGAGATGGCTTAAAATCAACCTATATAGGCAGTATAACTAGTAAGAACAGATGATGATGGAGTCAGAGATGGGAGTGATGTGGCTGCAAACCAAGGAATATCAGGGATGGCCAGCAGACACCAGAAGGTAGGAATGAGGTATTGAACAGATTCCCCGTCAGAGCCTCCAGAAGGTATCAACCTGCTGACACCTCAGTTTTGGACTTCTGGTCCTCTGAACTGAGACAGAGTAAATCTCTGTTGTTTTAAGCCATCCAGTTTGTGGTCATTTATTATGGCAGCCCTATAAAACTAACATAGTCTGCACTTCAGTTTCTTCATCTGTAGAAAGGGGATAATAAAAGTATCTGCCTCACAATTATTAAGATTGCACGAAATAATCCGTGCGAAGAGCTTAGCATTGTGCCTGGTATGCAGTAAGAACAAAGCAAAGCTTGCTATTATAAGGTACAGTGACAAGTGGCCTACAGTAGTCTCAAGGATGGTGTTAATAGCAGTCTGTTATATGTCTCTAATTTATTTACTCAATGCCTTGTTGAATTTTTATGCCATTTCCAGGTTTTAGGGGTTTGGGGTTTTTTTTCACTAATAGAGTTTTGTTGTGTTTTGTTTTGTTTAGACAAGGTCTCACTCTGTCACCCAGGCTGGAGTGCAATGGCTCACTGCAACCTCCACCTTCTGGGCTCAAGTGGTCCTCCCCGCAACCCCAGAAGCTGGGACCACAGATGCATGCCACCATGCGTGGCTAATTTTTTGTATTTTTAGGGGAGATGGTTTCACCATGTTGCCCAGGCTGGTCTCAAACTGAAAAAGGGTATAATAATATAACTTCTCTTCTGTGTGAGGACACTGGTCTCCCCACATCTTGTCAACACTGGGAATTCTCAGACTTTTAAATCTCTGTCAATCTGCTAGAACTGATATCTCATTCCACAATTTACTTTTTGATAATTATACATGAGTTTTGTTATTATTTGTATGTGTATTCGCCATTAATATTTCCTTTTATGTGAATTGTCCATTCCTTTCGTCTTCCCACATTTTCTGGCCTGTTCTGTTTTTTTTTATTGGAGGAATTCTTTGTCTATTAAACAAATCAGCCTTTTGTTTAATATGAAGCAGATATATTTTCCCCCAGTTAGCCATTTGCTTTTAGGTATTGTTCATATTAATTTTCATATTAGTTTTTCAGAAAATACAAAAACATGTTTCATAAAGCTCTACCTTACATTAACGCCTGCTATGAGGCAACGTGATGAAGTTCATGTTTGTAAAATGGAGAATGAGGATAGGAATGAATTCCACAAGCTTTTCTACAAGTTAGCTTTTTTTTTTTTTTGGACACTGAGTCTCACTCTGTCACCCAGGCTAGAGTACAGGGACACGATCTCAGCTCACTGCAACCTCCACCTCCCAGGTTCAAGCGATTCTTTTGCCTCAGCCTCCCCAGTAGCTGGAATTACAGGTGCCCATCATCACGCCTGGCTAATTTTTGTATTTTTAGTAGAGACGGGGGTCTCACCATGTTGGCCGGGCTGGTCTCGAACTCCTGACCTCAGGGGATCCGCCCATCTCAACCTCCCAAAGTGCTGGGATTACAGGCATGACCACCACACCCAGCCTGCAGGTTAACTTTTATTCTACCAGTGCTTTTGACTTATGGCTATCAAAGCTATTAATAATGCTAGGCGTTTATTCATTCATTCATTCAAGGAATAGGTCTTCAGTGCTGGACAGGTGCAGGGCTTTGTGAAGGACCATGGGAGACAGAGATGTCTGTCCTCAAGTAGCTTTTAGTCTTGTGGGAGTAAGGTAATGCAATAACTTCCAGAGAACTCTGATGGCCTCTCTTGTTTGTATTACAATCTTTGGCTTCCTAGAACTCTCTTCTGCTGGTGTGGAGGAAAATGAAATGGAAGGGGCAGACCATGGGGAGAGCTAAGTGTGGCCTGAACCAGAAAAGTTGCAGAGATGGGGGAGGAGTGGAGTGCAGCATGGTTTGAGGGCAGGTGGGCAGGCCAGCTGAGACAGGGAGATGTCTTCAGACTCTTTTCCTGGAACCCTGTTGCTTACAAATGATTGCTGTGGTGACTCAGACATCATGATGACCCCAAGAGATGCAAAATGAAAATGCGCACACGCGCACGCGCGCGCGCACACACACACACACACATGCACAGGCTTTTCCAATTTAAACCACTTGACAACTTTGATGTTTAGAGCATCGAGCATGGCTCATTGTGTTCTGGGATGAAGCTCATAGCAACTGCAGAAAGTGATGGAGTCAAACACTATGTTTAGCGTGTTTGTTTTTTTAGAAGGTACTTTCCCATATGACTAAGAGAATGAAATCAGCCAGGGAAAATAACTGCAAATGAACCAGAAAACAAGCCTGTTAACAATAGCTGGTCTCTAAGTCCCCATCCTCCTCCATCCCGGGGCTCCACACACATCTGTCATAATAGAACTAGGCCTTAAAGGGCCTTAAATCCTATATTGTCAACTCCCCAACAACTACCATCAATTAAGACATCAACCCTCTCTGGAAGACCTCATCCAGGGCTCTGCCATCGCTGCTCACAGCCTATAGAGACAGGTGCTCACTACCTCCTGGCTTAGCCCAGTGTACCCTTGGGCAGTTTTTGTTTGTTTGTTTGCTTGTTTGTTTGTTTTTTAAGTCTGTCTTTCACCCAGGCTGGAGTGCAGTCATGCAGACAGGATTCACTGCAGCCTCTTTCTCCTGGGCTCAAGCAATCCTCCCACTTCAGCCTCCTGAGTAGCTGGGACTACAGGAGTGCGCCATCACACCTAGCTAATTTTTGAATTGTTTGTAGAGACAAAGTCTCACCATGTTGCCCAGGCTGGTTTCAAACTCCTGGCCTCAAGCGATCTGCCTGCCTCTGCCTCCCAAAGTGCTGGGATTACTGGTGTGAGTCACTGTGCCCAGCCAGCCCTCGGGCGTTTTTATTGTTAGAAAGTTCCTTGTACTGATCAGAAATCTACCTCCTGGTAATTTCAATAAATCTATGTCTTCTGCCCTCTGGGGAGCCACAGACCTCTTCTGTTCCCTCTTCCCCAGGTGAGCCCAGTAGAGGTTTGGAGAGTGTGACCATGTTCCTCCTGGTCCTTCAACTGTTCTTCATATGACACCTTGTTCACATTCTCTGGACTCAGCACCACTCAAGAGAGAAGGCTCAATTCACAGCAGAGGTCATCCCCATGTCCAGAAAGCATATGAAACGTGCTCAGCATCATTAGTCATCAGGGAAATGCACAATGAGTTCCCACTTGCTACCCACCAGAATGGCTAACAGGAAGGTGCTGACAGTACCAAGTGTTGACAAGGTTGTGGAGCAGCTGGAATGCTCACGCATTGTTGGTAGAAATGTAAAAGTGTAAAATTACTTTGGAAAACTGACAATATCTACTGAAACTAAACATATGCCTACTCTATGACCTAGCAATTCCACTCCTGGGTACACACCCAAAAGAAGGAAGTGCTTATTTCTACCAAAAGACATATTCATAGCACTGTTTGTAATTACTCAATACTGGAAATAACCTAAATGACCATTAAAAGTAAAGCAAATAAGATAATGATGGTATATTTCAGGTAACGAGAAAGAACAAACTGTTCCTACACACAATAGCACAGGTGAATCTCACAGATACAATGTTGAATTACAGAAACCACACACACACACACACACAAAAACACATCCACTATACATTTCCATACAATGTTCAAAAAGCCAAAACTAATATACAGTCTTAAGGTCAGGATAGTACTATAAATATATTATTTTATATATATTATAGTTACTTTTGAGGGAGATAGACTAGGAGGGAGTTTAAGAAAGTTTTCTTGGGGGCTGGAAAGGTTTAGTATCTTCATTTGAGTGTCTCCATAGGTACAGAAATGTGGGAAAGTCACATGGGTTGTCTACTTAAGCCTTGCACACTTGACTGTATATAGCCAGTGTCTTGTTTAAAAAAATTATTACCACCCGCCCCCCACAAAACAGTGTGGCCCAGAGTTGAGAGCTCCAGCGCAAAGCCAAGCAAGACTGTCATTGCCCTTACTTTGGCACTACACTTTTATTGCAACAGCTGAAGTCTCACCATGGCTTTGGGGATGAACACCTCGAACTGTTGATTTATGCTGGGTCTACAGTCACTGGAGAGCCCCACATCTTTCTCATGGCTGCTCAGCCACATCCATTCAACTGGTGCTTGCAGGCTGCAGGCTGGGCCTGAAGGAAGGTGAAGGAAACTGGTTATCGAGCTGTATCATCCTTCCTCTCATGTCCCCTTTACAGTGCCCCTTGGGAGAACATTCAGTCCGTGTCCTGCTCTCACTTTGCAGAAGAAACCCCGAATCTCAGAGGCACAAAGTGGTATGCCTGAGGCTGCCCAGTCAGCTAGAGCCAGGGGCAAGGATTTCAGCCCAGGTTTGCATGACCCCTAGTTCAAGCTCTTATCTTTAACCAGGCTGACCCAAGGTGAGGTCTCACCTGTAAAGGGAACTAAGGGCCCAGGGCATCCATTCTGCTCCAAGGGTGGTGGATGAAGAGATGATGGGTGTGACATTATCCCGGGAATCTCTGTGTGAGTCTTATCTCCCCATGTTAATTATAAGCGCCTGAGAGCTAGGACCTCTTATTAATTTCTGTCTCTCCCAAAAAGACCCAGCATGCCCTCCCCATAGTGGGTGTCCAGTAAATCCTCACCCAGTGAATTAGGTTGTAGAAACTGAAATCCAGAGAAGCACAGCAATTTGCTCAAGGTCATATGGCAGGTCTTCAACTAAAGTCAGGACTTGTAACCAGGCCCCCTGACTTCTATGGCAATGCTCCTTCTGCCATTGCACAGGGGCCCTAGTGTCCTCTAGACCCCGGGACTAGAAATTTCAATGGATTGGAAGACACTAGGGAGGAAAAGGACCATCATATGTGAGCCAAGGCTGAGTCTGGCCCTGGGGCCTTCAGAGTGTGTGCCCTGGGGCTAAGGCTGGAAACAGGTTGTACACCTGTGCAGGTGCACAGAGCCCTGCTTTCAGAGGGACCCTGTGCTTAGTGGAATGTTCTGCAGTCACTGTCTTGAATTTTTTTTTTTTTTGGAGACAGAGTCTCACTCTGTTGTCCAAGCTGGAGCACAGCGACACGATCTCGACTCACAGCAACCTCTGTCTCCCAGGTTCAAGTGATTCTCCTGCCTCAGCCTCCCGAGTAGCTTGGATAACAGGTGCCTGCCACCACACCTGGCTAATGGTTTTTTTTTTTGTTGTTGTTGTTTGGTTGGTTTTTTTTTGTATTTTTAGTAGAGACATGGTTTCACTATTTGGTCAGGCTAGTCTCAAACTCTTGACCTCAAGTGATCTGTCCGCCTTGGCCTCCTAAAGTGTTGGGATTACAGGCGTGAGCCACCGTACCCGGCTGAAATTCTTAATAATTTTATATTTGAATTTATATTTTTAAGTGAAATTCCAATGGAGTATGTGCCAGGGCTCAGAACCTCAGCTTGCATGAGGTCCCACCTCTTGCTGCCTCACTGCTTCCTGGAGATGGGTTCTTGGACTAGAGCTCCCTTGCCCCTGGCACCCTCTGGTTCCATTCAGCCTCCCCCTTCCCACTGCTGCCGGGCTACCAGTGAGGCCCCCTGGTGTATTCAGCTGGAAACTCTGCAGGGCAAGCCTTTCATCCACTGCTCATCCAGGTACCTAATGTCCTGGCACAGGCATTGTAATACCCTTGGGAATTGCCCATGCTATTGCAGCCTCTGTGCCAGGACATTAGGTAATCTGAATTAGAAGGGCACAAAAGGATTGCAGCAGCGGTTAGGACCAGGACACTCGCTGCCTGGATCGGGGCAGACAAGAAAATTGTGTTGGGCCAGTGGCCTGTGGGAAGGGGAAATGCCTGGCATGACTTCCTGGCCCTCCACCAGGGCAGATGTGTCAGTCCTGGGTGTGACAAGAGAGAGAAATTGGTAGCCAGTGGGCTTCTCGTGCAGTACATGGACACCTATGTGGATCACGGTATTAAATGGTAAATAAAAAACAGCATGACAGTCTGGGCACCATGGTTCACACCTGTAAGCCCAGCACTTTGGGAGACTGAGGCAAGAGGATTGCCTGAGCCCAGAAGTTTGAAACCAGCCTGGTCAACATAGCGAGACTCTGTCTCTAGCAAAAGTTTGTAAACTAAACAAAATTGAAAAATAAAGAAATCACCATGCCAGATCAAGAGAGAGACCGTGGGAGAAAGGAAGAGCTTTATATTTTTATCCTTTTGTTTGTTTGTTTTGAGACAGGGTCTCACTATTATCCATGCTGGAGTGCAATGGCATGATCTTGGCTCACTGCAACCCCTGCCTCCCAGGCTCAAGCAATCCTCCCACCTCAGCCTCCCAAGTAGCTGGGACTACAGGCACGCACCACCATGCCCAGATAATTTTTCTATCTTTTGTAGACACAGGGTTTTGCCATGTTGCCCAGGCTGTTCTCGAACTCCTGAGCTCAAGCAATCTGTCCACCTCAGCCTTCCAAAATGCTGGGATTACAGGCATGAGCCACCATGCTCAGCCTATTTTGGTACATTTAATGGCACTTTTTTCTTGCCTTTTGAGCAAAGGGTCCCACTGTTTTATTTTGCACTGGACCCAGCCAATTATGTAGCCAGTTCTGCCTGGGTGGATCTTTCAGCAAGGCAAGGTGAGAAGCTGAGGCTATTTTACACAGGGGATCCTTAGGGGAAGCGGGATGGTTTGGAATCAAGACATTGGTGACTGAGAGAGCTCAGCCCTCTCAGTTCAGCTCTCTCCCTCTCCCTGTTTCTCCTCGCTCTCTTCTATCTGGAACCCATCACAGGTGAGAACACGCCCCCAGGGGCATGAAACTGCAAGCATAAAAGTAGTTACATTTTTATGAGCTGCAAAGGTCTCTGCACATCGGAGGAGTAGTTATTGGCATAATTATTGCACCACCTTTTATGACCCTGATCTCAGCCTTAAAAACGAAGGAAGCTAAGCCCCCTCAAACTTCCATTACCATTTGTCTACTCCTTCCACACCTTACCCTACCCCTGCCCCACCCAACAGAGTGCTGGTTGACTTTCTTCCCCTGCCGGTCACTGGCCTGAGATAGGATTCAGTTTTCCACCCTTGCCCAGGGTGACAATTCAATTCGATCTGCAGTTACTTCGCCTTCACTCTGAGCCAAGCAGGGGCTGGGTGCTGAGATGTGCAGATGTCAGATGTGATCTTGGCCGTTGCCTGGCTCAGTCTAGGGACACAGAGAGATGTGGGAAGTCCTAGTCTCCTCCACTAGGGCAGGGGCAGTGTTATTTCCTTAAAGCTTCCCACAGAGGTGTGGGAGGAGAGGGGGGCAGTATCCCAACCAGGGGTGCCGGGAGTCTGCGTGGAGGGGTGCGCCTTAAAGACATGCTCTCTATCCATCCATGGGAAGCAGCTAGAGCTTGGGAGTTGGAGCTTGGGAAGCAGTTGGAGTTTTCAGCTTGGGAGTAGCAGGAGGACTGATTTTCACCAAGATCATTTGGAGGCTGAGTTGAGTAAGGACAGGAAGGAGGGAGAACTGAGGCAGGGGACTGGTTTGGAGGCTGCTGCACTCACTGAGATCATAAGAGGCAGTGCCGTGAGAAGGGAGAGGAGGGGCAGATCCAAGGATGTTAAAGAGACAGGATTCCAGTCACAAAGAGACAACACAACGTGCGTCCCGTCATAGGTGGCCCCCGGAGTAGTCCAATTCACACAGACAGAAAGGAGAATGTGGTTGCCAGGGGCTGGGGGAGGAGAGAAAGCGGAGTTAGTGTTTAATGGGGACAGAGTTTCAGTTTGAGAAAATGAAAAAGTTCAGGAGATGGATAGTAGTGACGGTTGCACAACAACAGGAATGTACTTAATGCCGCAGAACTGTGCAACTAAAAATGGTTAAAATGGTAAATTTTATGTTATGTGTAGTTTACCACAATTTGAAAAGCAACTATAACAACAAAAAGATAGTGGGCCTGTGGGGGTGGGAAGGAGAGGCCGGGCATGGTGGCTCACATGTATAATCCCAGCACTTTGGGAGGCTGATCAGGGAGGATTGCTTGAGGCCAGGAGTTCAAGGCCAGCCTGGGCAACATAGCAAAACCTCATCTCCACAATTTTTTTTTTTTTTAATTAGCTGGGCATGGTGATGCACACCTGTGGTCCCAGCTGCTTGAGAGGCTGAGGAGGGAGGATTGCTTGAGCCTGGGAGTTGGAGGCTGCAATGAGCTATGATTATATCACCACACTCCAGCCTGGGTGACGGAGCAAAAAAAAAAAGTTTAAAAAAGAGAAAGAGCCTTGTCAGGCGCAGGCTGGCCCTGAGCTGGGGAGCGGGCGTGGGAGTCTATGCTGACCCCAAGGTGACTGGCCTGGGTGACTGACAGGCAGAAGAGGAGTTGCAAACAAGGCCAGGGGAGGGTGGTGGTGCGGAAGCTGGACACACATGCAGGGTTGGGCATGTGGGGCCTGAGGACTCCAGGGAGAGGTATCCAGTGGGGAGCGGGGCTCAGGAAGGGGCCTGGGCTGGACAGACACCATCTGAGTGTCCTCGGCTTATCACACGTAGCAGGCCCCACATGGGAGAAGATGAGAACCAGCCAGGGAGAACGTGAGAAGAGGGCAGAGCCCAGAGAAACAGGTGGGCCAAGAATAACGCATCATCAAGGAGACCTGGGGGGAGTCAGAAAGGAAGCAGGGAAACCAGGAGAGTTTCGCTGCAAGGAGTGGGAGCTCATTCAGGTCCCTTAGGACAGCGAGCGGGCATGGCCAGATGGGTGCGCCTGGACAGGCTCGTGGGAGGAGAGGGGGCTCATGGGAAACAGGCTGAACCATACCATCCAGGCCTGGGAGGGGGGCCTGGACGCTGGTGGATCTCATGTGCTCCGTCTCTCATGGGCAGTACAAAGTCTCCCTCAGGACTCTGCTCCCCTGCCCAGTCTCATCCCTTATTGCCTCAGCTTCCACACGTCTGCCGTGGTTCCCCAAGCTTCCCTTCACCACAGCTGCCCCAACACCTGCCCCATCTTCTCCTCCTGTCCCAGTTCCGTGCTATTACGGGTTGGATTGTGTCCCCAAAAAAGCTGTACCTGTGAATGTGATAAGGTCCTTAGGGAAGCCCTAATCCAATATGACTGCTGTCCTCAGAAAAAGGGGAAATTTGGACCCAGACATGTACTGAGGGTAGACACTGCGAAGGAAAAAACAGGGAAAGGAGCCTCTGCCGACCGAGGAACACCTGAGGCCGGCAGAGCAGCTGGGAACAGATTCACCTTCAGAGCGAGCCAGCCCTGCTGACTCTTGATTTCTGACTTCTGCCTCCAGAACCGAGAGCCAACACACCTCTGTTGTTTCTGTCACTTGGTTTGTGGGGCTTTGTTGGGGGCATCCCCAGGAAACAAATACAAATGCTAAGAAATGAACGAGCTTATTTACCCAACTCCTCTCTTTGGGTTTTGGTTTTCTCTTTGTCTTGGGCCACCTAGGAACACTGTCACTGGCCTTCCAGTCAACTGGCCACCCTTGAGCCAGGCACCCCTCTGCCCAGTCATCTGACAGTGGAGGAGTGACCCGTGATATGAGGCATGGCTGCCCTGAGAGGTGCCCCTTAAAGGGGGTAGGGGAGTAACAGGGAGACAGCTCTCTCAGGAGGGACAGGGGACGTTGCAGGTGCTTTTGCATCCCTGAAGCCGAGGGAAGAGAGATTCCGGAGAGGGAGGTAGATGGCATTGTCCTGGGATACAGGATTTAGTGACGAGGGAAACTGACATAAAATCCCTTTGGCCCAAGTGTCTTCCAAAAGAGAGGGACAAATCCACAAATATTTGGGGCATAAAGGATGGACTTTCTAAGTCAACCTTGCCTTCCCATCCTCAAGATGTTCACTGTGGCTGAAATAACAAGTCAGTATAACTGGAAAATATTTATTTGAACTTGTGACTCAGCTCTTCCTGAGCTCAAGGAAGTGAAGTCCGTAAATCAAGATGATGCCGCGTAAGTGCCTCCTCCGGAGTGTTCCCACATGGGCGGGCAATGCTGGAGAAGCCATTAGCAGAAGTGACTGGACCAGCTGCCCGTGAAAGATTTAAAAGAGCCTTGTGTACTCCAGGAGCTGCCCCTTCTCGGGGCTTTCATTTCTGAGGCTTTCCTGATGGATGGCCTCAGCCTTTGACTCCCTCATTTTTACTGTCCAACCTGCCGAGTGCTACTTCCTGGCACAACTTGTAAATTCTATTTTTTCATATTTAGCGGAGGCTTAAGGCTTCTGCCACAGAGAAGTGGGGTGGCCGGATATGCTGTAAGTGTAAAATAACACCAGATTTGGAAGCCTTGAGTCTGTGATTGTGTTTTAAATATATTTACCTGTCCTTTGATTGCTCTCACCAACTCTTGCTCAGGGTCACAGGGGTGCTGCTGCAGGTGGGCCATGCTGGGAGCCCCAGCAGCTTCATCACCGCCTTCCTGCCCATCCCTCCCCTCTCAGACTTTCAGTCCCTCCAGATCTGGTCCAATCTTTCCGTGGTAAAGACGGGAAAACCAAGCATCTGAGAAGAGAAGGGACTTGCCCAGGGTTCCAAGAACCCTAGACCAGGACCCAGGGGTGCCCGTTCCCCGCTCCTGGGTGACACGGCTGGGCCAGGCACAGGGCGGGGCACTGTGAACACAAAGACACATAGAACATGGATCCTCTCCTGAGGGACCTCAGAGCCTGACGACAGCGTGGCTCGGGGAGAGAAGCTAGAGACTCCAGCAGCGACAGCCTCATAATAATGGCTAAGATCTGTGAAGCCGATTGACTGCACCAGTCAACCCCAGGCTACAGCCTCACCTGCTTGCTGCCCCATCATCCTCACGACACCCTACAGGTGTGAGTACGGTTAGCCTCTCACTACGCAGACCAAGAAAACCAGTCCATGGATTTTCTACTTTTTATTTGAGCCACAGAATCCTTTCTTCAAGTGAAATTTTATATGGAACCCAAATAAATACATCGGGTAAAACCGGGAGTGAGTCCCCCTCACTTATCCCTAACCCTTTTCGGGGGCCTGGAGGCAGTTTTTCAGAGCCTGAGATCTCCTGTTGGCATAGTTTAAAAACCAGCCGGAGAGTCAATGCTTTCATTTTTCAGAGGAGCAAATAGAGGCCCAGAGGAGGGAAGGAGCTTAGCAAGCGTCACCCAGGGAATCACTGTCACAATTAGCACTCCAACCACAAGTCCTATGAAGTACAGGCCTGTGCTCCATCCCTGACACCTCTTCTCTCAGGAAACGGAGGCCTTTTATTAGCAGCTATAAAATACAATCTCTTCCAAGCCGTATTTTAAGACCGAGCTTGCAGTGGGCTCTCTGAACACACTGTTTTCGCCTCCTTCCCACCCTGTCTCTTCCCTACCTCCAGTTCTCCCATTTCCTCAACCACAGGAGGAGAATCCTGCTTCGTAGCAACCGTCCTTGTGAGCCAAGTCGATGAGTGTGGCTTGAAACTGACACCTTCATAGTTTACCTTAGAGTTTTTGGTTCTTCTCAGTTTATTTCATGTTGTGCCTCATTGCTCCATAATATTCACAGGACTCTTGACATTAGAAAGGGCTTTTTAAATCCTGTGAAATAGGATTTTAGAAATCAACAGCACCTTGGGGTGTGTAAGTGGTGCATTAACTTTCCTGGATGCAGTAAGAGGAGACTTCTTTAGGAAATTTCATGATTTGTACCCCTCAGGGTGGCATCTCTAGGGGAGACCGAATGCCCCACCACATATCCCTCCTTCAGCAGGCCTCATAGTTGTCACCTCCTTTGCTTTCTGGCTCTTTTCCCAGCCCCTTTTCCTCAAGCTGGCTTTGATAAAGGATTTCTTTCTCCCCTGCTCCCTCAGCCTGGCTGGTCCATTCTCCAGGGTCTGTCCATGACTCTTTTTCTAAGGCTTTTACTATAAAGTATCTAGAAAATGAGGCAGCTGGAAGAGGTAACAAGTATGAGAAGCTCACAGGGTTCCCAACCTATTTGATGCTCCCCAGAAGTGTGTCCCAGTTGGTCCTGTCCCTGTGTCCCTTCTTGTGTGGTTCTGATGTGACCCAGAGGTGAGGCAAAAAGTGTGTTTTCCAAACTTGGTTTTGTGAGATTCCATTTCTGGGTGCAGTTTCTCAGACACGTGCTTTTATGATGAAAAAAAAAAAAAAAAAAAGACTGAGGGAATTCTGCTTGCAACCTATTCCTCTTGGAGACTCCATTGTATACCCACATACCAACATTTTTGAGAAGTCCTGCAGTCCAGAGTCCTAGGGAACTTCATATAACCCAAAACCCGCTTGAGCACCAAAAGCTTGTGTTTGCAGCCCCTCTAAGAGATGCTAGTTTTAAGGCAGTTCTGGACATCTCTGTGAGTTGGTTCTGGAAGACTCCAAGCCCTTCATTAGAGTCCCTCTTAGCCCCAGCACAGAGATCATGGATCCTCTCCCCGTCCTGGCTTCACTTAGGAAAAGCCAAATTAGGCTGCTTTCTGATGGCCTTCAGGAAGGCTTTTTCATCGATACCAGAGCACTGTCAGCTGGTTGTGCTTTCTTTGGAAGTAATAGAAATGGATCAAGTGGCGGGGGGTCATTTATGGTCTGAGCATTGCATTCTTGGGGCCTGGTCAAAGGAGGACGTTAGGCCAAGCTGAGCCATTCTTAGAGAAAAGGATGGCACTGGGGTTTCTGTATTTGGGAAGCAAGTCCTTCTTATCAAGCCAGCTGTCGTATACTTGGACTTCTCCTGCAAATAGGCCCACACATGCACAGGCTTACACTGATAAAATGTGCTCTCTGCTTTCTGAAACAGAGACTTTTTCTGTTAGCTTAGTGAACTTTGGTTTTCATTATTTTAGATGACTTTAATTATTTTTAATTAACAACTAATCCCAGCTTGTGGATCGATTGGTTGATTGTCCTTTCCCAGTTTTCATTTTTCTCTACTCTAGAAAATTCCATCATGATTTCACAGATAAGCCATGGGTGGGTTGGCTGGTTGGCTTGCTTGGAGGTCTACATACATACATTGCTGTGGAAAATGTCATATCTATTACATAAGTTTGCCTGGGCTGCTGTGACAAAATTCCAGCACTGCGTGGTTTAAATAACAGAAATGTACTGTCACACAGTGTTGGAGGCTAGAAGCCTGAGATCGAGGTGTTGGCAGGGTGGGTTCCTTCTGGGGCTGGCTTCTGGTGGCTTGCTGGCAATCTTTGGCATTCCTTGGCTTGTAGTAGCATCACCCCAATCTCTGCCTTCATTGTCACATGGTGTTCTCTTAGTCGCTGTGTCTGTGTCCAAATTTCCCCCGTTTATAAGGATCCCAGGTAAAATATTGGATTAGGGGCCCACTCTATCCAGTAAGACCGTGTCTAAACTTAACTACTTACATCTGCAATGACCCTATTTCCAGGTAAGGTCACATTCTAACTTGCAATGTGATACTAGGTTACTGAGATACTGGGGGTTAGAAATTCAACATATGAACTTTTATTTTTATTTTATTTATTTATTTACTTTTTTGAGACTGGATCTCACTCTGTCACCCAGGCTGGAGTGCAGTGGTGGGAACGTGGCTCACTGCAGCCTTGACCTCCTGGGCTCAAGCGATCCTCCCACCTCAGCCTTCTGAGTATCTGGGACTATAGGTGCCTCATGACCATGCCCAGCTAATTTTTGTATTTTTTGTAGAGACGGGGTCTCACTTTGTTGCCCAGGCTGGTCTCAAACTTCTGGGCTTAAGCAATCCTCTTACCTCAGCCTCCCAAATTGCTAAGATTATAGGCACGAGCCACCGCACCCAGCCTTATATATGAGTTTTTAGGAGACACAATACAACTCATCACACTGATTCTATGCACGGTACTACATTTAGCTAAGCTGGAGGACAATAGGGCTCGAGGTCCTGCTGTCCCTTCTAGCTCAGGGGAGGTGGTGTGGTGGAGTAGAGAGCACCCTCGGACTGATGTCAGGGGTCCTGAGTCAAGCCCTAGGCCATCCCTCAGTTTTTTCACTAATAAAAATATTTTAATGAAAAGACCTATTAGTATCCAGCAAGATCTTCAAGGTATAAAAAAGGGGGGAAAAAAAAAAAGACGAACCTCCAGGATGTGTGGAGAGGCTCAGATGAGTTAACAGGTCTGAAAATGTCATGGTTATGGGATGTAGCAGAGACAGGGTCCAAACACAGGCGTTAGGTGTCATCTGTGAAACAGGAAATGAACGGTAGGCTTCTCCAGCAAGAGAGAGCCGTCTGGGAAGCAGCAGAGGTGAACCCTGGTTCCCCGGGTCCTGATGGCAAACCAATTCTTCCCTCTGAACTGGCTCCCTCTAGGGAGAAATGGGGGCCCTGGACTAGGCAGCCCCCTGGCCATGCCACTGGGTGACCCCGCAGAGAAGGTCTGCAGCCAGCAGACCTGAGTTTAAATGTGGAGCTGCTGCTTCCTAGTAGTGTCATTTGGGTAAGTCACTTAACCTCACTAAGTCCTTGTCTATGAAATGGGGATAATAGTAAATACCTACCTCATAGGTGAAATGAGAAAGTCCTTGTGAAGTACTTAACACGCAGCTTGACATAAAGTAGTAAAAGTTAGCTATTTCTATAAACTACCTTGAGATGGTGTAGGTGACGGGCCTGCATGCAGTAGGTGCTCAATTAACCATCGATACTCCCCTGTCCCTTTTAAACTCAGTTTTGGCAGAGTTTCCAGCATTCATGATTCCCTCTGGGGTGTAGGGTGAAGGGTGAAGAGTTATACAGAAAAGTATTTGAACTCCTTGAAGAATAACATTGTTTTCAGGCACTCATAAGCCATTTATAATTACCCATTTACTTGTAATTAATGTCCATGCCAATTATAACCAATTACAATTCATTAACTTACATGCTCTCAGGACTTTATCTTGCACAGTTTTATTAGAGAATTAGCCAAACTTAGTGTAGTATTCCACCATAGTCATGATTATCCTGGTGATTCGTAAAATGTACCCAGGCCACCATGTGAATGATGAGCCTCCATTTGCTCTGAGAGAGCAAATTTGAGATGGGTCTTTCTAAGATTCTTGTCTTTCTGGTAGGTATTAATCAGCACAGAAACTCAGGAGACACAGACAAGTTCTTCCACAATGTCGTACAGACGAGAGCTAGAGAAATACCGTGACCTGGATGAAGATGAAATCCTTGGAGCCCTCACAGAGGAAGAGCTCAGGACTCTGGAAAATGAGCTGGATGAGCTGGACCCTGATGTGAGTAGGTGCTAAAGGGGAGCACACTGTCATCAGTGAGGGGACCTGGGGAGGGACAGGTGGATGCTTCCTAAAGCCACCACTTCCTTTTTCCTTCCATGGCAATGACGTTAGAATAACTTTGCCTTTGCAGATTTTTCTTTTAATGTGTTGTGTTAGAGTTCTCCAGAGAAAGAGAACCAATAGGGGGTGTGTGTGTGTGTGTGTGTAGAGACAGAGAGAGAAGGGGAGAGAGAGAGAGATTTATTATAAGGCGTTAGCTCACAAGGCTGTAGAGACCGGCAAGATCTGCAGTTGCTAAGGTGGAGACCCAGGAGAGCCGATGGTATAGTTCCAATACAAATACAAATAACCAGCAGGCCAAAGACCCAGGAAGAGTTGGGTCTGGGAAAAGATGTTTTAGTTTGAATCCAAAGGTAGAAAAAAGCCAGTGTTCCAGCTCAAGGCAGTCAGGCAGGAGGAAATCCCCGCCTACTTGGAGGAGGGTCAGCTTTTTTTCCCTATTCAGGTCTTCAACTGATTGGATGCCCCCCCGCCGCCATATCAGGGGGAACAATCTGTGTTACTCAGTCTACTGATTCAAATATTAATCTCATCCAGAAACACCCTCACAGACACACCCAGAATCATGTTTGACCAAATATCTGAGCATCCCATGGTCAAGTCAAAATCCAAAATTAACCATCACAGTCTACCCCTTGTCAACTTGGCACACATATACATCTCTTTAAACCATACCTAATTTCCAAATAAAGACAGTAATGATGTCATAATTCTGCCTAACATGATACAACTATCCTGGGTACAATGGAAAACACACTATCACCTTCCCCAGAAGAGGAGGTAAAGTCCATGAGTGATGTTTATTCTTCTCCTTGCTGTCCTGTAACTTAAATACTATAATATAAAATTAATGATACTTAAATCCTATTATACAAAGCCAATACAATCAATAACAGTAAAGTCAGTATCAAACAATCTTGTGTTACATGATAAGGGAATAAGAAAGGGAAAAAGCAAAGATAATTGCTACACACACTCACACATTCCCACACACAAGTGTTCACAAAACAAGGAGGAAGTACTCATGACAATTACAGTCTTCATTTCTGTAATTACTCAGGTAGTTGTAGCTGGTATTTATAACTACCCTGCTTAATTACCCATTCTTTGCCTTTAGCAAGCACCTCAGCTGGTTGTGGTTCTTTACCCGATGGGGTGACCTAAGCTTTCATTTCTGAAAGGCCTGGGCCATTAGTAGTCCTGCCTGGATTAGTTTGTTGTAGTTTTCCATGTACCCTAATCACAGGGCATGGTAATACTTAAAAATGCCCTAAGGGCTCTCCTGTATCCAGATATACACTTTCTCACCTCCCTTGTGCAATAGCTATCCGATTTCTCCTTGGTAGTCAGCATCCGTCACCCCCAGTAACTCCCTTCTTTGCTCGTTGATTCAGAGTCATGAGGAGCCCAAAGCGGGCTGGTGGCAGTTTTAACTTCCAGTTTAATGGAATTGTTGTGTCTCCTAGTGGAACTTTCCTCCTTTGAAACTAAGACTTCTAGGCCAGCAGACCACAGGGTCGTGGGAACAATAAGTGAGAGTTTTGCTAGTGGATCACTAGGAGTAATGGTGAGTGGCGCCACTCCTATCTCCAACCTTGATTCCCTGACCCATGTATCCTAGCTATGGGAGAAATGGCATCAGCAACTGCCACTGATTCAGAGCATATACCGCCTTCTGGAGAATGTTGCCCCAGCCTGTAAAGTGTGGCCACCTAGCTGGCACTGTAACTGTGTCTTCAAAAGGCCATTACCCCATTGTATCAAGCCAGCAGCTTCAGGATGGTGGAGAACGTGTGTCATGGAATGAATGAGCTGAGAAACAAAGGACCAGAAGAATCCTTCTCATTTAATGTTTGATGTTTTATCATTGCATTTCTTAACTGGCACATTTAGAAGTGTATTTAATGCTCAGAATTCATCCCTGCACTCAGGGTACACAGTGTTAAGAGTCAAAAGTCTGTTTGGTTGTGTATGTGGTTTAGCAAGTGACACTAGAACAGTAAGCATGGACATAGGTGGCCTCCTAGGCAGGGGTCTTCATCCTACAGCTATACCCCAGGCACCCAGGTCAATGACCAGCGCAGAGAAGGTAGATAATGAAAGTTACTGAACTGAGTAAACGTTTCATGTTGCATATTTTTAATTAAAAATGGAATGTATCACATCCTTTTTTTAAACCAGCCATTGCTCAACTCTGGTTTCATAGTGATCCATAAAGAAAACAACACTTCAATCTCACTCACACACAGATGGCCACTGCTAACATCCAGGGAGCACAGTTCAGATGGAAAAATGCAGGACTAGAAGTTAGGTGTTTTGCTTCCAATCCCAGCCCTGTCTCTTCCATTCCATGTGACCGTGGACCAAGCTGCCATCCTTCCTAGACCCCAATGTCCCCAGCCATGGAATAACAGAGTTGGCTGGTCATTTTCAGGGTTAAGCTAACCTGACTTATAATCTGGTCTTATACCCAGGTGTGATTAAGTGGCTTCATTCCAGATAACTCAGAATCCTTGCCTAGGGCTCCTGGGTCCCAGGCCCCATAGAATTACACATCCCTCCAGCAGTGTGTCCTCCTCTTCCTGATATTCACAACCTTCCCCTGCCTGCCACAAGAACATGGTTTCCTGATGAGGCTGCTCAAGTTGATCAGAAGTCAGCATTGGTGGAAAGAGCCTTGCGTTTCTTTCTTCCCCCGCATCATCTCTCCCCATTAGCCTGTGTTTCAGTAAAAACAAGCCATGTAGGCAAGAAAAAATCAAGCTGTAAAATTATTCTGTTCTAATTCTATCCTAGATCACTGTCACACAGAATTCCAAGAACAAACAACTTTATAAAGGGAGAACAAAAGAGGCATGTAGCCAATTCCAGTTAACTCAATAAATGTGACTTGGTTACCTGCCGAGCACCAAGCACCGTGCTGGGCACCAACAGGGGAGCCTGGCTGGGACTCTGCCTTTCAGGAGCACAGGCTGGTGGGGACACAGGCATAATACACTGCGCTTGACACGGAGCAGACAGGGAGCTCTGCTAGGAGATGAACTCTTACTGGTGCGAGGCATCACAGAGCAGGTAACACTGGAACTGGGCCCTGAATTTTTCTAATTCCATGCAGAGTGAGGGCCTTGAGAAAGGCCACAAGGAGAGTGTTGTGTAGGGAAGGTAACTGGGGATGGGAATCTTAGTGTGGTTTCTGTGGAGAGTCAGATGAGACTAGAAAGGGGGGTTGGGATAGATAATGTGGGGGAAGAGGGGGCGGCAAGGCCTACTGAAGGGTTTAGACTTTGCTCAGTAGGTTCAGGGAGCCCTTGAGGGTCAGAGACTCAAAGAGTTCATTGGTTTTGGGAGGTGACACTGAGGACACATGGCCTGGAGGGGTGTCAGGGAGATGGGTGAGAGGTGGGAGGTGCTCCCGCGGGGGAATCTTTGCCACTCCCGGGGAGAAGTGCACCTGAGGGCCCCGCGGGCCTGTTGGGCTGTTTGAGTTGCCCTGAGCTGCTACATGGGGATGAGGTCAGGTCAGGCTGTGGCTGCAAATAAGTCAGGTGATGACAAGGGTCCGAGCCAAGCGTCAGACCTGGGAGTGGAGGGGGACAGAGGGAGGAGGTCTCTCAGAACCCAGAGTGCATCCGCCAGGAACTGCATTCCGTTTCACCCCCATACTGGCAAAGAGCTCCCTCAGGTCTGCCACCCCACATATCAGAGCCTCCAGCCTCAGCAGCAAATACCCAGGGCCCCTGCAGCTCTCACACAGCCAGCTCTCCCGCCCAGCTGATGAGCAGGGAAGGGACACTCCACTTGTGCTGCTGGAGGGACAGGGCACCTGGGGCTCAGCTTGCTGAGGGTCACAGGACGCGGGCAGGCACGGAGACTCGGATTTCAAACAGGCTCCAGAGTGTGTGCACCTCCCGCTCTGGCAGGAGAAAGGTAACTGAGCACAGGGGTGTGGGAGCAGGCATGGGCCATCTGAGACCTGCAATTCTCACACCACTGTGGTTTCCCAGTTGGCATTTTCAAAGACCCCTTTCTCTTTCAGTTCAAAGAAAAGAGAAGAGAAACCAGAGAGAGGATAGGAGATAACGGAGGCCAGTGGGTTTCTGTCCCAGTCACACAATCGGCCCCTTCATTAAGATCAGCTCTGTTACCTGATTTGCAAGACAGTATGTGAGCTTCGAAAAGGCCTAGAGGGCCTCCCTTCTTTTGGAGAGCACAAACATTCCAGTTCTAGTTTCACCCTCCCTTGGCCCATGCTCTGAAATCACAGCACAGGGAGAGGCCAAAGATATGCAGACAATGAGAGACTCCTAGCCGGCCAGCAGGTGTCTGCCCCCTCACCGTTTCAGAGCAGGAGCAGAGCCCAGAGAGGGGAAAGAACTTGCTCTCGGTCATACATCCAAGCAGAACCAGATCAGAACCCTGGTCCCTTGGCACCAAGGCCACTGCCCTCTCTGTTATAGTCCATATTCCTCCTGTTTTTATTTTTGTTTAATGAGTGCTTAGATGGCACTCAACTATTTGCAGGTGCTGTTCTAAGGACTTTGAAAATATTAACTCATTTGACCATCATCATGATCCTAGGAGGCAGGCCCTGTTATCATCCCCATTTTACAGATGAGGAAACTGAGAGGTGAAGTCACTTGTGCAAAGTCCCACAGCTAGGCGATGGCAGAGCCACTATGTGCGGGTCTGGAGTCCACAACTTAGCCATGCCACTGCAAGTCCTCATGGGAGTGTTCAGGGAGAGAGTTCGGCTGCAGATGTGCTCTAGGTTTGTGGTTGGGGGCTGCTGTATGAAAATCATTCCTCTTTTTTCTGGGAAAGAGCCTGAGGTGCAGAAGTCCAGATTCCAGTCCTGGCTCTGCTCCGGACGTGATTTTCCTTCTTTGGATCTCAATTCTCCTGTCTGTAAAACGGATGCAGTCGGCCTAGATGGCCTTGGAAGCCCCCTCCAGCTCTAACCACATATAATTTATTTGAACCATTCTCGGCTGTCTCAGTACCTGAATTCAACAAACACTTCAAGGGGTGATGTTTCTGGTTATGCAATTGTTAAGCCCCAGTGTCATGTGACAGAATGGAGTACGAGGACTTGGAAAGCAGCTCTGTTTGCAGCAGAGGATTCCAAACTTGTGCACATTAAAAAAAAAAAAAAAAAAAAAGTCCCCGAAACTTTCTATCTCTCACTCTGGAAAAACTCGAGCTTATCATGAGATTGTTGCACTTGGACTCCCTCGGGAAAGGAATGCTTCATGTGCTAAAAGTATCCGCTGTTGACTGATTCCCCAGAGGATCTGCCCTTTCTCCTCTCTCTGGAGTTAAGTGGATGCTGCTCTGAAGCAGAGCCAGTTCCTCAGTTCAGATTGCCTTTGTACCTGGCAGTGGGGGCAACACAGAGAGAGGTTTTAAGAATGACAAGTCATCGTGACTTCTGCAGGGAGCAGTGTACAGTTTTCTTATGAGCAATAGACACTCAATACTTCCTGGGTGTGCCATGAGCAAAGCCCTATGTGGATTATCTCATTTAGTCCTCTGGGAGGGTTCAGTCATTAGCCCCATTTTAAAGATAGAGAAGCCGAGGCTTAGAGATAGAAAGTAACCTGCCCAGGATGCAATCTGAGTGGTGCTGGGATTCCAACCTGGATAGTCTTGGCCCGGTAACCTGTGCTGTTAACTGCCACCCCCTGGGAGCACCTCTGAGACTAGCCCAGAAGGAAACTCAGAGAGCAGACTGGGGAATTATGAGCAAATTGTTATTTCCAACTTGACTTCTTTTGAAGTTGTTATGTTATTTGCACAATAAATACTAATCTTTAAAGAAAAGAAGAATCTACCAACACAAGGAATTTAACCGTAAATATTGATTGTTGATGAGGCTTTGGGGAAAAGGCAGAACATTTTTTAAACTGTCTCAGTAAAAGGCTCAAAATATTCGCAGGAGAGAAGATGGTAGAGATAATTCAACCTTGTAAAGAAACTGGGTCCTAAGAGTTGATTTTAAAGTCAGCTGTCAGGAATCTGCAACACAATATAACCATACAGACAATAATGGAAAACAACAGACCCTCTGCAAAGCCTGAATAATAATAACCATCATTTTCTACCAAGGTGTTTTTTGTTGTTTTTTTGTTTTGTTTTGTTTTGTTTTTGAGACAGAGTTTCACTCTTGTTGCCCAGGCTGGAGTGCAATGGCGTGACCTCTGCTCATTGCAGCTTCCGCCTCCCAGGTTCAAGTGATTCTCCTGCCTCAGCCTCCCGAGTAGCTGGGATTACAGGTGTGCATCACCAGGCCTGGCTAATTTTTGTATTTTTAGTAGAGATGGGGTTTCACCATATTGGCCAGGCTGGTCTCGAACCCCTGACCTCAAGTGATCCACCTGCCTCGGCCTCCCAAAGTGCTGGGATTACAGATGTGAACCACTGCACCCAGCCTCTGCTAAGGTGTTCTTACATGCCAGGTGCTATGCTAAGCATTTTATGGGCATCATTTCATAAAATATTTACAAGGATCTTACAAGATTGATCCTCATAGGATGAGGCTAATGTCATTCTGTAGATAAAGAAATAGGTGCCCAGAATCACACAGCTATTGATACAATTCAGACAGATGCTGCCTTCCTTAGTCCATAATGTGTCAAGAGTTCTGAGAACAGGCCGGGTTCAGTGGCTCGCACCTATAATCTCAGCACTTTTTGGGGCCAAGGCAGGCAGATTACTTGAGGTCAGGAGTTCGAAATCAGCCTGGCCAACATGGAGAAACCCTGTCTCTACTTAAAATACAAAAATTAGCTAGGCGTGGTGGTGTGCACCTGTAATGCCAGCTACTTGAGAGGCTGAGACAGGAGAACTGTTTGAAACCTGGGAGGCGGAGGTTGCAGTGAGCCAAGATCACACCACTGCACTCCAGCCTGGGTGACAGAGCAAGACTCCATCTCAAAAAAAAAAAAGAGTTCTGAGAACAAAGGGCCATGAATTGCAGGATGAAATAATGGAAAACAGAACTGGAGAATCCCAGAGCTCCAAGGACACTTAGAAATCATCTAACGGTACCCCACCAGGCATCTACGTATGTGGTACCGGTAGAGAAAGCCTGATTTTGGAGTCTGTCCTGGACACACTTGGTGTTTTCTGTATTTCATCAAATCCTCATACCATCCTGTGAGGTGTCATTATTACCATTTCACTGATGAAACATCCAAGCATCAACAAAACCCTGAACTGGAAAGACGGGAAAGGACTCGTTCAAGGTCACACAGCAAGTCAGCGGCAGAGCCAAGGCGCCCACCTGGTACTTCCTGTCACTCCACATGGTTTCCCATCAGACGATCACAAAATCATCCTACTCGTGTCCTAAATCATATCCTTTAAGGCAAAGACACTCTTGGCCATCCAGGAAGCAGACAAATTTGGTCCACAGGGCCATGATTCTCCTTTGTAAAACAAACCGGCAGAATCGCAAGCCCAGGACAGAAGTAAACAGTTGAAATGGAAAGAAATAAATCTCTCCTCTAAAAATAGGCACACATCCTTAGAAACACTGCCGGCCGTGCACGGAGACGAGGACGGGCCTGGCGGGGTGAGGGCAAGTCAGGCCAGGCGTCTGTGTGTCCCCATCCCATCCTCTGCCCTCTGGACCCATGACCACCCCTCCCAACCCCTCCTCTGGCTGGGGAACCTCCTTTACCTGAAGCCCCTCACTTCCTCCCATTTTTCAAGGCTTGACCTTTCCTCCCCTCCCTCGGAAGCCTTTTAGACTGTTTCACCTTCACACCCCTAGCACAGCACCTGCTCCGCCCTGAGGACACTGAGCTGTTTCCTTTTTGATTTTGACATGTTGAATAGGAAACATTGTAAACACATAGGAGAGTACAGTATATACCTATGTTCTCATCATCTGAATTTAGCAAACGTTAACATTTTGCCTTATTTGGTTCTGATCATTCTTAAAAAAAAAAAAAAAAGAAATCACTACAGATAAAGTTTAAACCCTGCCTTTCTGTCTCCCTTTCTATTCACCATCGCTGCCACTCTACTGAGCGCTTTCTACTGGGAGGCAGCAAACCGAGTACCCACAATGTCATGTAAGTGACCTACATGAAGGAAGGAAGATGGGTCAGTTTTCTTGAGCCATGTGGTCATCTTGGCTTATCTATTACTTTCTCACTTTTTAAAGATATGTATATGTAAGAAAATTTTCACTTACCATCTACATTTTCAGAAATAAAAGCAACTGCAAAACCAGTGCTATGTAGTAACTGACCTTGGCCTCTGTGTCAGAGGCAACAGGGAGTGGTGGGGACTGAGGCAAATGGGAGTTTGTCTAAAGGGCCCACCATTTTCAGCTCCACTAATTGTTGCCAGTATCAGAGTGCAGACCTGGTATTGCCACATCACCTAATGTTTCCAGAGATGTTGGAAATCTGGATTTTTTAAAAATGTGTAAGCTCCTTATTTTAAAATGCTGATAGCTCATTTAAATGCACAGGCCAAACAAACCCAACCGAGTGTTAGCATTTAATTTGCCTGTAGGCCTCTCAGTTTGCAGCTCTGGTTCTACCTCCTATGGCAGATGTTTGTTTTAGCATAAAAAATAGACACATACACAAACATATACATGTATGATTAGATGAAAAGCACCTAGCCCAGTGCCTAGCACATGGTGGTCCTTAATAAATGTGAGCCTGAGTATATGATTTGTCCACTAGAATATAAGTTTTTTGAGACTGGAACCATACCGTATGGCCACAGATACAGTGCAGCCAGGTATAGTTGTGCAAGTTGCACGCTGTACTCCAGGAGACACTGTTCACATAGACTAGAGAGTGAATCATGTCCTTGGCTTAGTGCAGTGCACAACCTGCACAACCAGATGTGACTGCCCTGGCAGAGCACCTCCGTAATGCAGTGTCTGTTCAGTTGAATGAAAGTGAATGATCATACCCAGTGATGGTAAAACTGACTAGCAAGAAGCTGCTTCTGTATGGAGTTAAACCTTTATTCTGAGGTTTCAAGATAAAAGGGCTCTTAACCTTCATTTTACAGATAGGGAATCCAAAACTAGAGAGCACCAGTGCCCCATCTGTGGCCTTGCAGCCCTTGGCTGAGAACCCAGGTTATCAGGTAGGGTGCAGCTTCGCTACAAGTAACAGAGACTCAGAGAAATGTGATTTGTGCAGTGTTTTATCCATCCCTCAAGTAAAAGTCCACAGGTAGGCAATCTAGGGCTGGGATGCAGCTCAGCTGCCCAGACTTCTCAGAGTCCTAGACTCTGTCCAGCTCATCTTTCTGCCATTTTAAGATTTAGCCCTATAGCCATAATAGCCACATTCCAGGCATCCAAATAGAGAAAACGGGGTAGAGAGCGGGGAGGGATAAAAGAAAGGAGAAAAGCCATCATTCAAGTCCCTTTTAAGGAAAGTTACCAGAAATTGCCACTGGACACTTCTCATATAATTGCCTGGAACTTAATTATATGACTCAACCTAGCTGCAAGGGAGCCTGCGAAGTGTAGCCTTTAATCTGAGCAGCCAAGAGCTCAACTAAAAGGTGGAGGCTTTCTTTTATTGCTAAAGAAGGGGAAGCTGGAATCAGGGATGATTTGGAGTCTATCACTGTGAGTTCACTAGTGTGATGGCCTGATATTCTGGTCTGCTGAAAGCCCTGAGATGGATTGAGAGGAGTTGGCAGGAATTTAACCAAATCTAGGTCCTTAAAGAAAGCATTATAAAGATCTCACTTTCTAGCTTGGCACTTCCCAAAACCCCCAACAGTGAACCTTGGTCTCATCCTAGACACTCCCCAACTCTGACACCTTTCATAATATGTCCCTCTCCCCAAAACCCACTTCGGGACAGCAGCTGGGTGAAAAAGCCAATGGCTTGGGATAGCAGATGCGACGTGGGCCTGAAGGGAGTCCAAGTCTTACCACCCTGTTCCCAACTGGAGCATCAGTGTTGTGTGACTGTGGACAACTCAGACCACATTCTCTTAGCATTCAGGGCTTGGTGCTGGGGATTCAGGAAAGACTAAGATATATCCCAGCTGGCCTGTGAGGGGCACCCGGTATCCTTGGGGAGAGACATACAGCATAGATATGCTCCACAGAATAAGATGAGCATTATACAAGAATTGGCAACATGCCTAGGGGAGTTTGGAGCAAGATTCACCAGATCAGTATGGAGAACCCTGCAAACGCTGAACAGGGTGCCCCAGGGAAGGGCTTTGAAAGATTAATGCAGGGGAGCTGGAGTGACGGAATTCCAGGTGGAAGGCACAGCCTGAGCAAAGGCATGTCAGTGGGAGAGTGCAGGGCGTGGCTGTGGAATGTGGAGCAGCCTGGAGTGGCTAGAACATGGGCTACTTGATGAAGGGAAGAGGCTCAGGAGGCTGGAGAGGTGGGAGTAGGTTGGAGTCAAATCATGAAAAGCTCTTCATGCCTGGCTGATGAATTGGTCGAGGTTCCGTAGGTCAGGGAAGTGGTTGGGCATTTATGAGTATGCTGGGGAGCGACGTGATCAGGTGTACATGTCGGTGGCGTCTAAGGAGCAGAGGTGGAGAGACTTGAAGCAGGGAACCAGCCAGGAGCCTGCTCTGGTGGTCCTGGCAAGAGTCACAAGGGCTGGAACAAGGGTGATGCCCATGGGAGGAGACATTTCGGAACACTGCAGCCTCAGATCCTAATGCCTCCCCTAGCAGGCCATGCCACCCTCATCTTCTGGGCTTCTGCGGCACCGTGCTTTCTCTCTCCCTGCGATGCCCCTCCACTCCCTATCCTCACTTGGCTGGCTCCTCCCTGGCCCCTCAGACTCAGTTCAGGACCACCTCCTCCAGGAAGCCCGGGGCTGAGTAAGGTGACCACACCACTGAGATGTGTATCTCCCCTGTGGCTGCGAGCCTCTCCGGGCCGGGATCACACCGTCATTGTTTCAGGACACCCAGTCCCCAGCACAACAGGAACATGGAACATTTTCCCTGCACATGAGGCAGGAAAGGAGGATTAGGGGAAAGCCAGGGAGGGAAGGTTTGTCCCCAGCTTGTACTGTGAATACCAGAGAGAGACCATGCTGCTATGATAAATAGGTACCACCACAAGCAATTACTGGGTTTGGGCTACAGGAGTGCCTTTGGACGTCGGCATTAATGCCCTATAAAGTTGACTGGGGAAATGGCAGTTATTGAGTTTCACCAGCCCTGCATCAAGGTCAGGGCAGCTGAGCCAAAGGCCTAGCTCTTCGTGGAGAGAAAGCAAAGAGGGAGAGGAAGAGTCCCAGAGTGTGTGTGTTGGGGCAGAGGCTGTGTCCGGAGGGGGTGGGGCTCTTAGAGGTTTGGATCCTGCTGGTCCCTTTGTAACGTCAAGACGCTGTGACTGGGGCAAGAGTGGGCTCACCCCACTGTCCCTGTCACACTCTCAGGCTAAAGTATGTGAGAAGAGCGTTCCACTGAATCATTTCCAGTGGGATCTGGAAGCTGCTGGCCAGTAATGCAGAGGCAGAGTTCTGTATATCGGGACGGGACCATAAGTGCCTAAGTTTTACATAAGGAGAAACAGACCTGGCAGATAACTGGAAAATAAATCCTCAAGCCAGTTAAAAACTTTTGTTTTCCAGTCAAATCCCTTGTAAAAGGCAACTAGGGGAGCTGTTGGCCTGTGAAAGGTTTGCCCTGGCGTGGCCTGGCCCGATGTGGAGGTGGGTGGGTGTCTAGGGCACACTTAGGTTAAATTGTTTGAAATGGGAGGAGGGAAGAGGAGTCAGCTGGAAGTTTGAAAAGTGAGGCCACTTTAGTTTCACTCCTACCCAGTTACTCAGTGCCCCTGGGCCTTGGTTTCTCCATGAGTACACTGAGACTCATTTGATAAGCAGGGGAGTGGAGAGCTGGCTTTCTAACACTTGGGGAGGAGACCTGGCTCTCACGTGCGGCCACATCTGGTTTCCAGGATCTGTTCCCAGAGGACGGCAGTCAGGTGGGATGGAAAGTTTTCTGTGGGATGGAAGTCAAGAGTCCCGGGCTCTCAGTCCAGTGTATGACCTCAGGCGAAGCCCCTCCCTTCCCCGGCCCTTGGCCTCTTCCAGTCCCTGATAAAGAGGTTGTACCACCTGTCCTGTCCTCTTCCAAGAAGCTGTGTGTAATTCAGTCACAGAATAGGAACCTGGGACCCCAGAGCCCAGACCCAGGGGTCACGTTTTGTATTCCCTCGTCCTTAGATATAGCTGATGTATTTAGGAAAAGTGTTAAAAATTCCTTGTTTTTTGTCACTGTGAAGAACCAGGTTAAGGGTTTTGAAAGGTTTTATGCATGGTGAGCCACCAGTCTGAAGATAGTTATATAGATCCTTGACCATGCTAATATATATACATGCTAATTATATACAGTGTCATTTTTATGTAAGCTCAGCCTTCCCAGCTGTGAGGCTAACAAGCTATGTGACTTTGGGCCAGTGACTTCAGTTTTCTATGCCTCAGTTTCCCCACTGGAAAATGAAAAAAATCATTGGTCTAGAGGATCTCTTAGGGCTTTATATATCTGAGCTGTCAGGAATCTATGATCCTTTTAATGCATTGTGTGTGTTCATGCATGTGTGCGTGCACATGTGTGACTGTGTGTGTGTACATCTGTGTGCGTGTATGTGTACGTGTGTGTGCATGTGTGTTGCCTATGTGTGCACATCTGAACAAGCCCACAAGGTTCTAGCCAGGATGACTTCTCACGAAGCCCTATCTATAGCAATGATAACTGTGCGGATACTTGATATTTAGCTTTACTGGCACCTGTTTGCAGGGTGTTAGAGCTCCTAATGGCACAGTTAAGGATCTGTCCAAGTTTCCATTGTCCTTTGAACAACTGGACTCCAGAGTGTGGGTGTGAAAATTAGACTGCAATGTTAGCCTGCCAAGCTGCACATCCGAGTTTTAATTCTACAACATTTAAGGGGAAGTTGCCATTTTAAAAATCAAGAGTTGGGAACTGAATACAAGAAAGGTTGCCGAATTTCCACCTCTATAGTCATTTTCAAGAACAAATTAAACCTTGTATTTTGAAAATTTTAAAAATTCTAAATTTAAAACCTATGTGTATACCTCTTGCTTTCTCTAGCCCAACACCTGATATGGGCAGGATACACAGTAAATATTCGTGAAATAAATGAATGAATATTTTGGCTTTCTTAATGGAATTTTAGTTTGCTAGGAACCTTAGATCAGATGTGGCATAATGGCAGTTTATGGGCCGAGTCTGCCTGGCAGATATGTTTTATTTGGCCTGAACATTGTTTTTAAAATATTTGGACTATATGTCAATATTTTAAAATCAAGAGATTTTACACAAAAAATGAGCAGATCGAATAACAACATCCACATTCCTACATGTCAACAGTTCGCTGGAGCTGGGTAGTGTGGAGGCACGAACGCTCCAGTGTGCCCCAGTCCCCACCACTCCCAGGTAACTCACAGCTATTATATAATTTTAGCTTAAGATCAGAGATAATCTAGAATTTCCTCCTCTTAAAACCCGCACTAAATTTCCTGTCGTGTAATGATAAAAAGATCATCCAGGTGTTAATCACTGCCCTCCTCAGATAAGCAAATTTCCAATTGTTAAATAGGACATGGAGATTTCCTCAGACTCCTATATACAAAGCTCACAACCTGTCTTTGGGGTAAGGATGTTTGTGTGACAAGTGCATGTGACTTTCAGTGGCCCTAATAAATTGATGGCTGCTTTGGTGGAGTCAGACTGATGCTTCCCTTTGAACTAACGACAAAAAAAAACCAAAAAAAAACAAAAAACAAAAAAAAAAAAAAACACAAAAAAACACTTGCCCAGCAAATTTATCCTGTGCACATTTTAAGATTGAGATTTAAATTCCTTATAGGTTAAATGAGTTCAATTTCCCACAGGCACCATGAAAGTGTACCTTTAAATGTAATTTAGATTCTTCTTTGCTTCAGTAAAGTAGACCTTCCCCTCCCTTTAGGATCTTGATTACCATGTATTTAGTGAATAACTATGTGTAATTAAGCTTTTTCTCTAGGCCAGGTGCGGTGGCTCATGCCTGTAACCCCAGCACTTTGGGAAGCCAAGGTGGGTGGATCACAAGGTCAGGAGTTCAAGACCAGACTGGCCAACATGGTGAAACCCATCTCTACTAAAAATACAAAAAAAAAAAAAAAAAATAGCGGGACATGGTGGCGTGCACCTATAATACCAGCTGCTCAGGAGGCTGAGGCAGGAGAATCACTTGAACCTGGGAGGTGGAGGTTGCAGTGAGCTGAGATAGTGCCACTGCACTCCAGCCTGGGCAGCAGAGCCAGACTCCATCTCAAAAACAAAACAAAGCAAAACAAACAAACAAAACAAAACAACAAAAAAAGATCAACAAAGAAAAACTTTTCTCTGATCTTACACTACTTTCTCCATTCACCTCTCATCTCCCTGGTTACTCCAAATTTTTTAATTTCTCTTTGTGGCATCATAGCCCTACCTCTTAACACACTGCCTAGACACATAGCATTCATTTAGCAGATGTTTATTGAATGAATAAGAAATAAGGGAATGAGAGGTGCTTTTCTATGCATACGTGATCACCAAATACTCTCCTGGTCAGAGCCAACAACAGAATGGTTGTGGGAACTCTTTTCCCCACCTACTGGGTAGCCCGGGTCTGAGAGTCAGTATTAGGTTCTAATAATTGTGAGAGCTCTATGGTGATATCTTCAGGTTCATTTAACTTATCCACAACTAATTTACATCATAAAGTAAATTACATTGTAAAACAGGCACCATTTGAAATTTGGCCAACTCTAGCCTGGTCAGTCTCAGCATCACCATGAACCACTGGCACATGAAGAGCTTTCTGTCCTCAGCATTCCATGACTATTTGGTGCAGTTACTGCATTAGCCACTTTTATCATTCTCCCATAGATGACATATGCCATTTAAAAAATGATAGCTTTTTTGAGATACAATTACATAGTATACAATCATCCACTTAACGTGTGCCATTCAGTCCAGGCGTGATGGCTCACGCCTGTAATCCCAGCACTTTGGGAGGCTGAGGCAGGCGGATCATGAGGTCAGGAGATTGAGGCCATCCTGGCTAACAGGGTGAAACCCCATCTCTACTAAAAATACAAAAAATTAGCCAGGCGTGGTGGCAGGTGCCTGTAGTCCCAGCTACTCAGGAGGCTGAGGCAGGAGAGTGGCGTGAACCCGGTGGGGCAGAGCTTGCGGTTAGCCGAGATCACGCCACTGCACTCCAGCCTGGGTGACAGAGCAAGACTCCGTCTCAAAAAAAAAAAAAAAAAAAAAAAAAAAGAGGTTGGAGGTGGAATGACTTCAGTTTAGTCAGTTTGAAGGTGCATATCTTTTGGGTGATGTTCTCCCCATACC
>NW_012104621.1:957321-962337 GCF_000951045.1 Mandrillus leucophaeus
AGAGCAAGACTCCGTCTCAAAAAAAAAAAAAAAGAAAGAAAAAGAAAAAAAAAAGCACCATTTGTTCTTTTAGCATATTCACAGAGTCGTATAAGCATCGTGATCAATTTTAGAACATTTTCATCACCTCAGAAAGAAACCTCATGCCCATTAGCTGTCACTGTCCATCTCCCTTCAACCTTCCCAGCTGTATTAGCCTGTTCAGGCTGCTCTAACAAAATACCACAGACTAGGTGGCTTAAACAACAGAAACTTATTTTTGCACAATTCCAGAGGCTTAGAAGTCCCAGATCACGGTCTTGAGGGGTCAGTTTCTGGTCAAGGAGCAGCTTCCGTCTGTGTGTTTTCATGGTGACTGGTTGGGGAAGGAGGTGTTGCAGCAGCTCTCTGGCATCTCTTCTTATAGGAACACCAATCCTATCAGATCAGGGTTTCACCCTTATGACCTCATTTGACTTTAATTATCTCCTTACAGGCCCTGTCTCCAATTATAGTCACTCTGGGGGTGACGGCTTCAACATATGAATTGGAGGCAAACATTCCAGTCCATAATACCAGTCCTAGGCAACCACTAATCTACTTTCTGTCTCTACAGATTTGACTGTTCTGTACATATCATATATTATATGGAATCGTATAATACATGGCCTTTTGTATCTGGCTTCTTATACTTAGTATGATGTTTTCAAGGGTCATTCATGTTGTAATACTACATTTCTTTTCCTAGCTGAATAATATTCAGTTGTATGGATATACCACATTTGGTTTATCCATTCATTAGCTGATGAACATTAGACTCGTTCACACTTTAGTTATCATGAATAATGCTGTTATGAACATTCATGAACAAGCCTTTGGGTGGACATACATCTTCAGTTCTTTTCCACCAAGGAGCAGAATTGCTACATCATATGATAACTTTATGTTTAACTTTCTGAGAAATTGCACAACTATTTTCCAAAAAGGTTTTATCATTTTACATTCCTACCAGCAGTGTATGAGAGTTCTAGTTTCTCTATATTCTCATCAATACTTGTTATTATCTGTGTTTTTTTTATTATTGCCATCCTGCTGGCTATGAAATGGTATCTCATTCTGGATTTGATTTGAATTTCCCCAATGGATAATAATATTGAGCATTTTTTCATGAGCTTTTTGGTCATTTTTACATAATCTTTGGAAAAATGTCTATCCAGATCACTTACCCATTTTTAAAAATTTATTTATTTTTAGTTTTAGTTTTTTGAGATGGAGCTCTGTCACCCAGGCTGGAGTGCATTGGCGCAATCTCAGCTCACTGCAGTCTCTGCCTCCCAAGTTCAAAAGATCCTCCCGCCTCAGCCTCACATGTAGCTGGGACTACAGATTTGTGCCACCACGCCCTGCTAATTTTTGTATTTTTAGTAGAGATGGGGTTTCACCATGTTGGCCAGGCTGGTCTTGAACTCCTGACCTCAGGTGATCTGCCTGCTTCAGCCTCCCAAAAGTTCTGGGATTATAGGCATGAGCAACTGTGCCCAGCCACTTGACCATTTTTATTTTTTATTTATTATTTTTAAATTTTTATTTATTTATTTTTTTGAGATAGTCTCACTCTGTTGCTTGTGCTGGAATCTAGTGGCACGATCTCAGCTCACTACAACCTCTGCCTCTGGAGTGCCAACACATTTCATACCTTAGCCTCCTGAGTAGCTGGAATTACGGGCATGCACCACCATGCCCAGCTAATTTTTGTATTTTTAGTGGAGACAGCATTTCACCATGTTGGCCAGGCTGGTCTCGAACTCTTGACCTCAGGTGATCCATCTGCCTCGGCCTTCCAAAGTGCTAGGATTACAGGTGTGAGTCACCACGCCTGGCCCATTTTTAAATTGGGTTATTTGTCATATACTATTGAGTTATAAGAGATTTTTATGTATTCCAGATATGAGACTCTTATGAGATACATGATTTGCAAATATTTTCTCCCAATCTGTGGATTGTCTTCTCACTAGTGTCCTTCACAGCACAAATGTTTTTAATTTTGATGAAGTCCAAGTAATCTACTTTTTTATTTCGTTGCTTATCACTTTGATATCTTATCTAAGAAACCATTACCTAATCGAGAGTCAGAAAGATTTATGCCTATGTTTTCTTTCAGATGTTTTATAGTTTAGTTCTTAAATCTAGGTCTTTGATTCACTTTGAGTTAATTTTTATATATAATGGGAGATCACATGCTGTTTTTGAAAACGAATTAGTGTGATAAACAGTCAGGAGTTTAAAAATATGCAACTATCTTTGGTTTTACTCACAATCATGTGCTATTTTGTTAAACATACCATTTAATAGAAAGAAAACAAATTTTAACCTCTAATGAGGCTGATATTCTCAATATTTACTTTAAAAATGTAATAAGCTTAGAGTTATTAGAAAAGGCCTTTGACATTTTTGTTTTTGTAAATCAACTGCTTTCAATAAAAACTTGAATAAATGAAGCCATATTTTTATGTTATATAAATAATATTTTTGAAATACATTAAAAACATCTTTATTATATAACATGTAATAATTACATGACTTCTTGTTTAATGCAGTGGTTCTCAATCAGGGGCAACTTTGCCCCTCAAATGAAATTTGGTGGCTGGGCACGAAGGCTCATGCCTGTAATTCCAGTACTTTGGGAGGCTGAGGCTGGTGGATCACCTGAGGTCAGGAGTTCAAGACCAGTCTGATCAATATGGTGAAACCCTGCCTCTACTAAAAATACAAAAATTAGCCGGGTGTGGTGGCAGGTATCTGTAGTCCTAGCTAGTCGGGAGGCTGAGGCAGGAGAATTGCTTGAACTGGGGTGGCAGAGGTTGCAGTGAGCCAAGATCATGCCACTGCACTCCAGCCTGGGCAACAAAGTGAGACTCCATCTCAAAAAAGACAGAAGGAAGGAAGGAAGGAAGGAAAATAAAAGAAATGTGGCAATGTTTGGCGACACTTTTGGTTGTCACAACTGGGGGGACAGTGCTACTAGAATCTAGGAGATAGAGAGCAGAGAGGCTGCTAAACAATCTCCAGTGGGTAGAGCGGCCTCCACGACAAGGAAGTATCCAGCCCAGAATGTCAGTTGTGCTGAGGTTGAGAAACTGTACTTTAACTAAATCCGTGGCCTCTACCAGATAGATTCGAAAAGAGATGAGAGTTTGCAAACCCCTCTCCCCTCAGTTACAACCCCTGAATTTCTTCTATCGCAATACTTAGCCTTTCTGGGGCTAGAACATGCCCCAGCATCTTACTGCCATTAAAACCCTTCATGGTAATGAAAATCTGTAGGCCTTCCCTGTGGGGATCCTTAAGAAGCATGAGCACTTGCTTTCAGTGCTTAATTCATTTTATAATTGTGTATTTTAGTTTTTTGCATTTATCCTTGGATAATGCATTCCCTGCTAAACATATATATTTGGGTAACCAATCTCCTGTTAACATATATTTTACCTGATTATGTAACAATAGAAGTGATCATAAGTAACCATTTCTGACCGTTCACTGTGTCAGGCGCTGTGCTAAGCACACTTTCTGCATTATCTAGTTAAATTTTCTCAACCACTCTATGAGAGAGCAACTCTCATTATTTGCATTTTACAGCCATGGAAACTGAGGCACGATGAGATTGAGGGGACTTGCCCAAGATTGTGTAGTTGGATCATTATTACTCCAAGTCAAGGCTTAAGCTTGATGTAGGGTCAACTGTGAAGTGCAGGCATGTCACAAAGACTTTGGATTATTCATTATGGGCAGTCACACATTGATGTTTGCAGGGCAGTGAGGTATTGTCTCATTCTCTTGCATCACAGTAAGCTCCCTGCTGTGGAAGAGAAAGCGTGGGCACACACAGCTAGCTACAGGAAGTCCCATCAAACCTGGGACATGCCCACAGAAGCATGGCTCACCTGGGAGCATCACCTGTCCTGCCTATCACATGGATAATACTTGAGAACTGCTGCTTAAGGAAAACTGGGATGTGTGAAGCATCACTTATGTTCCTGATACCCCCACACCTCAAAGTCAGTCAGGCCTTGACTTTCTACCTACTATCGTCTCATAAAAAGCTCCAACTCCCAGTGTCTCTTTTGATCCACGGCCTAAATCTGTCTGCAAGTACACCAGCACCACCTGCCAAGCCCATTATCTGTCTGTCCGGGCTCTGTGCTGTCTGGGCCCTGCTCACTTACAGCCCTCCCAGAGGCAGGATCATACCCCAGTCTCCTGATCTTACAGCCACGACTCTTACTGAAACAGCACTGTGGTGTTAAGCATAGTACACCTTTTAAAAAATGATGCATTAGTTAGGCCGGGCGTGGTGGTTCATGCCTGTAATCCCAGCACTTAGGAAAGCCGAGACGGGTGGATCATGAGGTCAGGAGTTCAAGACCAGCCTAGCCAATATGGTGAAGCCCTGTCTTTACTAAAAGTACAAAAATTAGCCAGGTGTGGTGGTGTGTGTCTGTAGTCCCCACTACTCGGGAGGCTGAGGCAGAAGAATTGCTTGAACCTGGGAGATGGAGGTTGCATTGAGCTGAGATCATGCCACTGCACTCCAGCCTGGGTGACAGAGGGACAGAGGGAGACTCTGTCTCAAAAAAAAAAAAAAAAAAAGGATTCCTTAAACAGTAGTATTCCCTCCCAAGCTATATCCCTCTATGTGCCAGGCACATAGTGATCTTCATGCCTAATAACATTCCCCTCACAGAGGTGGCTTTCAGAAAAGAATTTGGAGTTTGTGAGAGTGACTGCATTTTGATGGTACAAAGATTGGAAGTGGGGCTGGGAATGGTAATCCCAGCTCTTTGGGAGGCTGAGGTGGGCAGATCACTTGAGGTCGGGAGTTCAAGATCAGCCTGGCCAATATGGTGACATCCCGTCTCTACTAAAAATACAAAGAATTAGCCGGGCGTGGTGTCGGGCCCCCGTAATCCCAGCTACTCAGGAGGCTGAGGCAGGAGAATCGCTTGAACCCGGGAGGCAGAGGTTGCAGTGAGCCGAGAT
>NW_012104621.1:967463-968381 GCF_000951045.1 Mandrillus leucophaeus
AGGACTTTGGGAGACTCAGGCAGGCAGACCACCTGAGGTCAGGAGTTTAAGACCAGCCTGGCCAACATGGTAAAAACCTTGTCTCTACTAAAAATTCAAAAATTAGCCAAACATGGTGGCACAAGCCTGTAGTCCCAGCTACTCAGGAGGCTGAGGAAGGAGAATCGCTTGAACCACAGAGGCGGAGGTTGCAGTGAGCCAAGATTGCACCATTGCACTCCAGCCTGGGCGACAAAGCAAGACTCCATCTCAAAAACAAAAACAAAAACAAAAAAAGCATGAGGCCTAAGTAGGGACCATCCTATGCAAACCAGGGACTAGAGATGCACTAACCATCTCCACCTGGATTCTCTCTGCTCTTTCTCCAAAGTTCCGCTCTCTGGCAGCTGCAGCTTCCCTTCCTTCGTCTGTCCCTTTATACTCTCTGCTCCAGCCTGAGGCAAGCCATCTTGAAGGCCCCAGGCGAACAGAGAGGGCCTCCCTAATCATCCATTCTTCTGGGACTTCCCATTGCTCTCCAAACCCTCTGCCCCCTCCTATACCCCCCTCATTCCATTGTCCCATAGGCCTCCTTCTGCTCTTCTCAAACTTTCCACCTCAGGACCTTTGCACATACTCCCTACGCCTGGAGTGCTGGTCCTGCTGCCCAGCTCCATGCTGTCTTCTTCATGGCTGGCTCCTCCTGCCCGGTAAGATATAATGGTCAGAAGCAGCCTGGAGCTAGATCTATTTCAATTGCAATCCTGGCACTACCACTTACTAGCTGTGTGAACATATGTAAATGTTTTAACTTACTGTGCCTCCATTTCCTTCTCTGTAAAACAGGAATGATGAAAATACCAGCCTCAGGAGGTTGTAATGAAGGTTAAGTGAGTTCAGATCTCTGTCAAGCGCTTAGAACAGCATCTGGCAGGAAGT
>NW_012104621.1:972891-985497 GCF_000951045.1 Mandrillus leucophaeus
GAGGCAGAGGTTGCAGTGAGCCGAGATCACGCCACGGCACTCCAGCCTGGGTGCAACAGAGCGAGAGTCCATCTCAAAAAAAAAAAAAAAAAAAAAAAGAGGTTGGAGGTGGAATGACTTCAGTTTAGTCAGTTTGAAGGTGCATATCTTTTGGGTGATGTTCTCCCCATACCAGCCGCCCATGTATTCCCCACTAGCTCTGCAAATGCAGGGAACCGGGAGAGCACAACGATTAGAAATGAAGATTATCCTGCTCCCGTAGATCTGAAGAAGAACCCTGGTTTTTGTTCTAGATCTGTCCTGAAACTCCTTGGGCAAATCTTTCCTTGCTCCAGGCCTCAGTCTCCCCTAATGGGAGAGCGTATGTACTAGATGGTCTCCAAGCATCCTTGCAGCTGTAAACTTCTTTGACTCCCTAAGGTACCAGGGGCTGAGTTAAAGTGAAGCCCATGAGGGTAACTCCAATCCCCCCTAATAGGAATCTGCTTTAGCAGTAAGCCCACACCTAGAAGCCTGCTTATGTTTGAAGAAGAGAAGGGAACAATTGGTTGATGTTATGTTTCTTGAGATACCCATCTCCAAGGGCGACGTTCAAAATATTTAACCACCAGTGTGTCGTGAGCACAGACCTGTCAGGAGGTTAGAAGGCAGCGGGTAGAGCCAGCAGGGGCTGTGGCCAGAAAGCATGCCCTGTCTGCCTCTTAGCTCTGCAGGGCACTGCTCACCTCACTGCTTTCCTGGGCCTTTCTCCAGCTTTTTTTTTTTGGTCTGCCTCTTCCTGCCTGATTCTCCATCCAGGGCCCCAGCTCAACCCCCTTTTGGTTTCGTCTCTCTCCAACCACTTGATACTCAACTCAACTCCTGTAAATATCTTTATGCGTCCAAACAACAACTCAATCATATTCATCACTCAACAGATGCTCTTTCAGTGCCCTCTGTGCTCAGGCTGGAGTCGGCTGCCTTGCTTGACCCCTCACCTCCTCTCCTTCAAAAATGTTAGAGGCAGGGATGCGCTGGAGGATTGAGAGACCTGAGTCCTAGCCTCTCTCTGCCCCTCGTCTGCCTTTGACCTTGGGCAAGTCCCTCCCCGTCCTGGGGTTTCAGATTCCTTACATGTAAAATGAGGGACACCATGGATTCCATGAGCTCTGAGGTCCCTGCTGTTCGATGATGAGTTTCTGGAGAAGTGCAAGTCTTCAGCAGTTGACCACTCTCTCTTTCTCTCTCTCTCTTTCTCTCTCTCCTGCCCCCCACAACCTCCACTGTAGAATGCACTGCTGCCTGCAGGCCTGAGGCAGAAGGATCAGACCACCAAGGCGCCCACGGGCCCCTTTAAAAGAGAGGAGCTCTTGGATCACTTGGAAAAGCAAGCAAAGGAGTTTAAGGACCGAGAAGATCTGGTCCCCTACACAGGGGAGAAACGAGGTACTGAACAATGTTGCTGTTATAATATGCCACTCCCCATGCACCACTGAGTGCCGACTGTATGCCAGGCCCTGCCAGGCCCTGTGTTGGGCCAAATGTGACTGGGCCTCCTTGTCCTCATCCCTGCCTGGCCAAAACACCCAAACCCAACTTCAAAAGCATCTATGGATGATGTAGATTTCATGAATTTTTGGGTGTAGACTGAGGAAAGACTCCTATCCACTCAAATCAGCAAAACTTTTCCCTAAACCCTCTTTCACGATGTCCTGATTTTTTTTTTTTTTAATGCAAACCTAGACAGTTTTGAGAGTAAAAGAAGAAACTGTTAATAATGACATCAGGACTTTGGGAGACTCAGGCAGGCAGACCACCTGAGGTCAGGAGTTTAAGACCAGCCTGGCCAACATGGTAAAAACCTTGTCTCTACTAAAAATTCAAAAATTAGCCAAACATGGTGGCACAAGCCTGTAGTCCCAGCTACTCAGGAGGCTGAGGAAGGAGAATCGCTTGAACCACAGAGGCGGAGGTTGCAGTGAGCCAAGATTGCACCATTGCACTCCAGCCTGGGCGACAAAGCAAGACTCCATCTCAAAAACAAAAACAAAAACAAAAAAAGCATGAGGCCTAAGTAGGGACCATCCTATGCAAACCAGGGACTAGAGATGCACTAACCATCTCCACCTGGATTCTCTCTGCTCTTTCTCCAAAGTTCCGCTCTCTGGCAGCTGCAGCTTCCCTTCCTTCGTCTGTCCCTTTATACTCTCTGCTCCAGCCTGAGGCAAGCCATCTTGAAGGCCCCAGGCGAACAGAGAGGGCCTCCCTAATCATCCATTCTTCTGGGACTTCCCATTGCTCTCCAAACCCTCTGCCCCCTCCTATACCCCCCTCATTCCATTGTCCCATAGGCCTCCTTCTGCTCTTCTCAAACTTTCCACCTCAGGACCTTTGCACATACTCCCTACGCCTGGAGTGCTGGTCCTGCTGCCCAGCTCCATGCTGTCTTCTTCATGGCTGGCTCCTCCTGCCCGGTAAGATATAATGGTCAGAAGCAGCCTGGAGCTAGATCTATTTCAATTGCAATCCTGGCACTACCACTTACTAGCTGTGTGAACATATGTAAATGTTTTAACTTACTGTGCCTCCATTTCCTTCTCTGTAAAACAGGAATGATGAAAATACCAGCCTCAGGAGGTTGTAATGAAGGTTAAGTGAGTTCAGATCTCTGTCAAGCGCTTAGAACAGCATCTGGCAGGAAGTTAATGCTACTTAAGTATTAGTTGTTATTGACCTTTAGGTCTCAACTGTACAGTCTTCTCTTTCAGGGAAACCATCCCTGTCTACTCTGTTCAGGACAGGCAGTCCCTCTCCAACTCCCCCGCTTGGTTATTTTCCAACATAGGAGCCTGTGTGTGTCCTTCAGAGCAACTCACATCTTATCAGCATCTCTTTATTTTTCATCTGTCTCTCTCACTAGCCTGTAAACTCCCTGAGGGCAACCACTTGGGCTGTTTTTGCTCAAGTGGTACTCCCAGCATGCAGCCAGCGCGAGGCCTGCCATATAGTAGGGTTGAGTAGAGAGTTGTTGGATGAATGGATGAGCTAAAATTAAATAAATGTTTAATAGATTGGTGCACTACTTCCTTAGAATACCAGCTACACAAGTGCAAAGACCATATCTGTCTTGTTCATCACCAGCACCTAATAAATCTGTAGCACATAGAAGGCACCTAATAAATATTTGTTGAATGAAAGCACTAATTCTAATTAATTAATTGTGTAATTAATTATTTCTTTTCAGTCTCTTCCATTCCCTCCACCCCTAAGAATGCAAGCATTGTGAGCTCCAGGTCCACATCTGTGGCTGGCACCCCTGTATCGCTGTTGTATTCTCACAATGCCCGGCACTAAGTAGCTGCTTCATAAAATGAGGGGGTAGACATTGTGCAGAGGACTTCGAGCCATTCCAAACCCTGGACTTGGAGCTCAATCCGGGTTTCACTGAAAACTGGAAGTCCAGGGAGGCCTAAGGGGCATCTAGATTATAGAACTTCTGAATTTTGAAAGGAGTGCATGGTCAGAGGGATCCTGGAAGGGATGGCAGGAGAGAAGGTGAGGACAAGGGCAGGGAGTGGGGATGGGCAGCAGACCTAGGTGGATATCTAGCAAGGTGAGTCATTGCTGTCGTCCACTTCCTCATGTACCCACACCCCTCCCAGGGGAGGACCTGGAGGATGGTGTGAGGGATGGGGAAGGGAGTCTGAGCGGTACACAAATCAATCCTGCCCTAGGCATTCCAGAGCTAGCAAGGCATGTTGCTTAGCATCGTGGATCACAACCCTTTCCAGCTTTTCATTCTGCAACCCCTAAACCTGTCTTTGTCCTCATGGTCTATCTGGCTGCTGAAGCTCCAGCCATCACATTCACGTGCCACTAGTAAGATGAAGGGAAGAAGTCTAGGTACCTCTTACAGTGGCTCAGAGTTGCCATCCTCACTGGAGGAACCTGTTATGGGGTATAATAAACCACAGGTATTAAATATTTATTGAATATTCATCTCAGCCATTGCTTTAGTCATTTTAATACTTGAGTTCCTTTTCAGGGATTTTATTTTCCTTTTATGTTTTCCTCTTTTCTGGATCCCTGGAATCTGATATTAATAGAAGCTATGATACATTTTTTTCCCCAAATGATTCTGTTGTGTGTTTTGCTGATAGAGGTAATTGATATTTGCTGTAAACAATTTACAAAATAAAGCTAAGTAATTCAAAATCATTTCCTTCACTGAAAATAAGCACTGATCCCATTTTAGGGAATATCTTTCTGGACATTTCTCCATGCGCTTCCCACTCCCTCTCAACCTTCACCACTACAACCCTGGTATTGAACCCACACCGACCTCCTAATCATCTCCGTACCTCCACCTGCACTCCCTTCAGCTTATCCTCCATCAACAGCTACTGTGAGCTGTGTAGGTTTTTATAAATTGAGGTAAAACTTATATAACATAAAATTATCCATTTAAAAATGAACAATTCACAACATTGTGCAACCACCACCTCTATCAAGGTCCAAAACACTTTTGTTGCTCCAAAATAAAACCCTATACCTATTACAGTTAATTACTCTCCCACTCCCTCTGCCCCAGCCCCTAGTGACCACCAATCTGTTTCTATGGGTTTACTTACTTTGTATATTTCCTACAAATGAAATCATACAATATGTGACTTTGTGTGTCTGGCTTCTTTCACTGAGCACAATGTTTTCCAGACTCATCCATGTTGTAGCACGAATCAGTACTTTATTCCTTTTTATACCCGAATGATATTCCACAATTTGTTTATCCATTCATCTACTGATAGACATGTCATTTATTTCCACCTTTTGGCTATTGTGATTAGTGCTGCTTTGAACATTCCTGTACAAGTATTTGTTTGAATACCTGTTTTTAGCTTTTTGGGAGTATATACCTAGGGGTGGAATTGATGAATAATATAGTAATTCTATGTTTAATTTTTTGAGTAACTGCTAAACTTCTTTTCCATAGCAACCATACCACTTTACACTCCAATCAGCAATGTATGAGGGCTCCAATTTTCCACATTGTTGCCAACATGCATTTTCCATTTTTAAAAATTGTAGCCATCCTCATGGGTGTGAAGTGTATCTCATTGTAGTTTTGATTTGCATCTCCCTAACGAGCCATGATGTTGAGCATCTTTTCATGTGCTTGTTGGCCATATGTATATCCTCTTTGGAGAAATGTTTATTCAAATCTTTTACCCATTTTAAAACTGGGTTGTTTTTCCTTTTGTTGTTGAGTTGTAAAAGTTCTTTCTGTATTCTAGATACTAGACCTTATCACATATGTGATTTGTGAATATGTTTCCCCTTCTGTATATTGTCATTTCAATTTCTTGATAGTATCCTTAGATGTGCGAAACTTTTAAATTCTGATGAAGTCCAATGGATCTATTTTTTCTTTTGTTGCTCGTGTTTTTGTTATCATATCTAGGACTCCACTGCCAATTCTAAGGTCATGGAGACATACCCTTATGTTTTTACGTTTTTTTCTAAGAATTTTATAGTTTTTTTTTTTAGATGGAGTCTTGTTCTGTGTCCCAGGCTGGAGTGCAGTGACACAATCTCGGCTCACTGCAACCACCACCTCCCGGGTTCAAGCGATGCTCCTACCTCAGCCTCCTGAGTAGCGGGGACTACAGGCACGCACCACCACGCCCAGCTGATTTTTCTATTTTTAGTAGATATGGGGTTTTGCCATGTTGGCTAGGTTGGTCTCGAACTCCTGACCTCAGGGGATCTGCCCATCTCAGCCTTCCAAAGTGCTGGGATTACAGGCATGAGCCATCGTGCCAGGCCTGAATTTTATAGTTTTTTGTTTTTTGGTTTTTTTTTTTTTTGAGACGGAGTCTTGTTCTGCCGCCCAGGCTGGAGTGCAGTGGCAGGGTCTCGGCTCACTGCAAACTCCACCTCCCAGGTTCACGCCATTCTCCTGCCTCAGCCTCCCGAGGACCTGGGACTAACAGGCGCTCGTCACCACGCCTGGCTAATTTTTTTGTATTTTTAGTAGAGACGGGGTTTCACTGTGTAGCCAGGGTGGTCTCTATCTCCTGACCTCGTGATCCGCCCGCCTCGGCCTCCCAAAGTGCTGGGATTACAGGCGTGAGCCACCGCGCCCGGCCTATAGTTTTAACTTATATTTAAGTCATTCCATTTTGAGTTCAACTTTACATATGGTGTGAAATAGGGGTCCAACTTCATTCTCTTGCATGTGGATATGCAGTTGTCTCAATACTATTTGTTGAAGCGATTATTCTTTCCCCAGTGAATGGACTTTGCACCCTAGTTGAAAATCAATTTGCTATAGATGTTTGGGTTTCTTTCTGGACTCTCAATTCTATTTCATTGTCTATCTATCTATCCTTCCGCCAGCACTACACTGTTTAGCTTTTTAGTAAGTTTTGAAATCAGTAAGTATGAGTGCTCTAATTTTGCTCTTTTTCAACATTGTTTTGGCATTTGTGGCCCGTAATTCCATATGAATTTAAGGATCACCCTTTTTTGTTTCTGGGAAAGGACTATTGGAACTTTGATAAGGATTACATTGGATCTGTAGATTGCTTTGGGTAGCATTGCCATCTTAATAATATTAAGTGTTCCAATCCATGAACTTAAAGTATTTTTCCATTTACTTAGGTCTTTAATTTCCTTCAGTAATGTTTTATAATTTTCATTGCACAAGTCTTTCACCCGTTTGGCTGAATTTATTCCCAAGTTTTATTCTTTGGATGTATTATAAATGCAATTGTTTTCTTAATTTGCTTTTCAAATTTTTCATTGCTGATGTACAGAAATACCACTAATTTTTGTATGTTGATCTTGTATCCTGCAATATTGCTGACTTTATTAGTTCTAATAGGGTTTTTTTGTGTGTGGAAATTCAGGGTTTTCTATACGTAAGATTATGTCACCTACAAACAGAAACAATTTTACTTATTCCTTTCTAGTTTGGATTCCATTGACTTCTTTTTCCTGTCTATTTATTCTGACTGAAACTTCCAGTACAATGTTGAATAGCAGCAGTAAAAGTGGGCACCCTTGTCTTGTTCCTGATCTTAGGGGCTCATTTCCTTACTTCTATCAGGTCCCATGTCACAGGCTGTCATCTCAGTGGGCGTCCTCTGACTAGCTTTCCCAAAACAGCAGTGTCCACCCCACCCACATCCCAGCCTGTCATCTTCTAGGCCCTTGTACTGCTTTGTATTCCTCCATAATGCTTAATACCATTCCATATCTTTATAAGTTTATTATCTGTCTCCTTTCACTACATCAGAAGCTCTTGAGGATTTTACTCACTGCTGTCCCCTAGCCCCCAGGAAGGTGCCTGGCACATAAGAAGCACTCAGTAAATGTTGTTGAGTAAATAAATACACATATGCAATTTCACATAAATGGAATTAAATTGTTCGTGCTACTTTGTAAGTTTGCCTTTTTCAAACAACATTTGTCCTAGGCATTCTCCTTCTTAGTAAGTAGCAATCGCCGTCATCCTTTATACTAACTGCTGGAAGTTCATTGTATGGATGCACCATAATTTCTTCGCCAATTCCTGTGGCTGGGCATGACAGTGACCATCCTCATACGTACCTCTTTACTTCCCTCATGCCGTTATGAATCTGACACTTTAAAAATACGATAATGAGGCAAGGATGCATTTTTTTCTCCCTTTTCATTATTTTATTTATTTGTTTAGAAATGTTTATATATTTTTCTCTCATTTCCCCAAGGTCTCAGAACCTTTGGTTAGGGTATCGCAGACCCTGGCATTCTATTAAATTTTTCTGTGATATTTTTTTCCTACTTACAGATTGTTTGGTCATGACCAATGCTTTTGATAGAGGGTAGTCGGCTTGGACCAAGTTATAAAATCATTCTTGTCAAGTGTGAGGGGTGCTGTGTTGGAGATCTCTGATTCCTGTTCTTTGGGGAAGTTGGTTCCCAGAGGGAGAAACCTGAAGGGACTCTCAGCATGGAGGGACCCACAGGGCTCTGGTCCACGCAGGGCCATCACCAGAGGCTGCTCCGCTGCAGCCACTCCCGTAACAGGTCCTCTGTGTATTTTCAGGAAAGGTCTGGGTTCCTAAGCAGAAGCCAATGGATCCTGTGCTGGAAAGTGTGACGCTGGAACCGGAGCTGGAGGAAGCCTTGGCAAACGCTTCGGATGCAGAACTCTGTGACATTGCAGGTAAGAGGCGTTCCAGGAGCTTGCCACATCCTCCAGAAGGATTTGAGCCACATCTGCAGGGAGCCTTGTAGGGCTCATTTCAGCATGAACACCTTCTCTATTTCTAAGAACTAGAGGAGACCGAGAGTGTTAAAGAAAAAATCCATTCTCAAAAACCGAAACAAGGAAAACAGAGATAAAACCACACAAACCCACCATACCAGGGAGCCATCTGTTGTTGCCATGAGACCCCATGCCAGAGGGATGTGGATGTATCTCAGGGAGAGCCCACAGACGCCCTTTCCCAGCCATTTGCATTGAATCCTGCCCAAGCCACTTGGGAAGAGAGGATAGAGGGAAAACAGACAGAATGCCTCTGGTGTCGTTGGCTTGGGAGGCTCACTAAGGGCTCGATTTTTACAACTTTGCACTTTGCCTGCAGTCGGCTCAGCGAGCCGGGCTTTGAGGGGTCACCCTTGTATATCACATATTTGCCCCATGCCCTCATCTTCATATGTGTTTCCATACGATCTTCACAAACTACCCCCAAAACTCAGAAGGTGGCCTGATATTCAGAGCCCTTTGCCCCCTTCCCCACCTCCCCCGACTTCTCTGCTGCTCCTGTCTACCCACTGCCGGTGGTGTTCCATCCCCAGGAGGGTCAGGCTCTGGCCACATCCGGCACCCTGTACGCTCCCTCCCCACCTACTGTGCTCCCTGACACAGGGAGTGGGTGGGTTTTTATTCTGTAAGCTTGGAGGCTGCTAATCATAGCCCAGGTGATGGCAGGAGGGTGGGCGGGGTGAAGAAAGGCTCGAGGCAGGTGGGCAGGGGAGAGGGTAGAAGGGGATGCCTGTGACTGATTGGCTGTGAGAGCGAGGTAGAAGAGTCGAGCAGGGTAACTTCAGACACTAAGTGGTGTCGGTGCCATTAGCGACAGACGGCAAGGGAGGAGCAGGAAGAGCGGAGATACAGAGTTCAGTTTACAACCTGTGGCACTTGAGGCACCTGTGGGCCACCCAAGTGGGGTCAGTTGTATCGGAAGGTCTGGAGTGCTACAGGGGGTTCCCATTCAGGACAGAGATTTGGGCATCATTAGTGTTGTCAAGCTCCAGGAAGAATACATGGCCCTCGTAGAAGCCTTTGGCAGTGGGGGGGTGGGGGTGAGGGGCCAAGTCATAGAAATGGGGCAAAGCTAGAATGTGGATCAGTTAGCCACAACTTAGCTGAGAACCAAAGGCCAAATCAAGATGGGCAGAATCGGATGCAGGAGCCACAGAGACAGAGTGAGGGTTCGGGGCTGACCAGGTGACTCAGAGGCATGTGAGACCAGAGGCCACGGCGGAGATGGGAGGGCACCAGCACCAGGGACTCGGCCGGCCACAGCTGCCTTCTGCGACTTGTGAGTGGTGTTGTGCATGACCTTGGTGACATGCGTGCAGGGGTGGGGGAGCCACTGGGGGATGTGCAGGGCCAGTGAGAAGACTCAACTATACACAAGGGGCACTCTGGGTGGTGACAGGTGAAGCCAGGTCTGAGGGACCTGAGGAGTGAATGCGGACAGCCAGTGTGTAGACCCCAAGTCCAGACAGCCCTTTCCTCAGGAGACAGGGAATTTAAAGGACAAAGGGCAATGGCTTGAAGGGTGTTGGGACTGAGAGAGAATGGTTTTCCTTTTCACTATGAAGTACAGAAGCAGTGAGTGCTTCACCCAGATGGGAAGGTAGCACTTAACTCTGGAATCTAGTTTGCTAGGGTAGGGATTTATTCTATCAGAAGCCACACGAGTCACAGTAGATCCTTCATTGAGCCCATATATTATGTATCACACTTCAACCAAACCATCTCCCCGAAGGGGGTCCCTTGAGTTCGGGTTAATCTGTGAGGCAGGGAGGTGGCTGATGCCTTGGTGCGGCATCTCCACTTCGACTGGGGCTGTTTTTACCCTGGACTTTCTCCTCTGATCACCCTCCATGACGTCACTCCCCTCATTAGGCGGCCCAAAGGGATTATCAAATGACTGCTGTCACAACTGCCGGCTCCTGCGGTTGCTGTGCCAAATCAGAGCTGCAACCGTGTGCTACGTTTCTGTGTTGCTTTCTTGAAACTATTTCTCTTTATTTTTGTTGGCATGGCTATTTGTTGTTATCTGTAATGATACAATACCCTGCCAATGTCTGGGAAGGAGAGGGGAGCTGTAAGTCTACACCAGTGTTAACTGGCTAACCTTGGATGCCTGTCATTTGATGTTGGACATTTGAAAGGTGGCAGCATCTCTGGGGAAGGAGGGACTGAATATTTCTGACCACCTACCATGTCCCAGGTTCTATGTGAGTTGCTCTCAAGACCTTGTTGCGTTTATTGACCAAAACAATCCTATGAAGGAAATTTTATTACTGTCCCCATTTTACAGATGGAGAAAGTAGGCAAGGTGTGGTTAAATGCCTTGCCCAAAGGATTTAAACCCAGGCAACTTCATTCTAGGGACTATGTGCAGCATCATCACCCAGTGTAACCTGAGTGAAGCCCTTCAGGGTAGGGGAGGACACAGAGCACAGAGGGTAGGCAACAGAGGGTGATGGGCAAGGCTGGAGAAGTTGGCTAGGGACCGAGGGGGTCACATTAGGAAAGGCTATGGATGCCACTCCAAGGAGATGAAACTTGGACTGGGGGCATGAGGGAAAGCTAGATGGGAGCAGGAGTTTGAATGGAGAGGACGGTTGTTCTGCAGGATGGGTGAATGGAGGAGGCAGGGCCTGGATGAGGCTGAGGCCTGGGCGGAGCTGTGGGATTGCATCTGAGATGCAGCTTCACCAAGAGCCCAGGTGTTCCTAGTGCTGGCTCAGAGGCTGAGCAGCTGAGATGGTTCCAGGCTTTCTGGCCTGAGGCAACAGAAAACAGGCTGGGTGGCTGATGAGGAGTGCTCTGCCGAGAGCTGACTTCAGAAACTCCGCATGAGATGAAGGCTGGACTTCGAACATGGTGTTGGAGGTGCTGGGCGGAGCAGGCCCACCAGAGAGTGGTGGGTAGTTGGAGCCTTTTTCATGGGGCATCCAGGTCACCTGTAGTCGGTATGGCCTGTCTCCCAGGTGGAACATTTCCATCAGCTCAGCTCTGGCTTGCTGACTCACACACGCAGTCAGCGCCATCCATTGTCTCTGGACTAGGCCCTGGCAAAAGAATGGTAAGAAAACAGCCCAATTTCCACCCTCACAGAGTCTACGTTAAACAAACACCAGGTAAGCATGAAATGACAAATGAGAATGAGCGTCTGAACAGAATCAGTACAGTGTGTGAGGCAGGCACTTGGGGTAGGGCTGGGGGAGACCAGGGAAGAGCTATGGAGAAGAGCTTAGGAGCAGAAGAGTAGCAGTGAGAAAGTGCGGAGAAGGTCCAGGGCTGGAGAGTGGCAGGAGCAGCGGTTCTGGGCTGGGGAGGGCAGGCCCCTCTAAACCATGTGCTCTGCAAGAGTGGCGTGGCAAGCTTGCTATCTGGTGATGGTAGGAGCCTGGAGGGCATACCCAGGTGTGCCCTCCTAACTCACGTTTGACACAGGTGAGGTGCATCACTCATGCATTCACCTAACTGCTCATTAAGCCAGTGCACATTATTGAACTCCTACTGTATACTACGATGAACCAGAGCCAGTCTTTACCTTTGGGAGGCCCAGGAGGTGATGAGGAGGACAGAGGAGAAACATGTATTTTTTTTTTTAACCTTAAAATCTTTTATCACTTAAACATGTAGATTTCAACATTAAAAGTGTCCCTCCTGGGTGGCAAGCAGAGTGCACAGGTTCCTGGCAGGGCTAAGTTCTTGGCACATAGCCTTGGGTTGTAGGTCAGAGGCTGCTGGGAGTAAGCAAGCACTTAAAATTCCCAGTTCCTCCTCTGCGCACTCAGGGAGGTGATGCTGGCTGGCCTTTAGGGACCCTTCAGATGGGAGAGGACCCAGGAAGGAAGTGGGGTAGGAAGACTCATCCTTTAGATAGGACAGCCTCGGGCCACTGACCCCCAAGGGCAGTTGGCAACGTGGGGGTCTTGCGGCCATCAGAGGCAGGCTTAGCCAGACCACGCCCTGGCTTCTGGCTACTTCCGTGTGCTTAGGCACCTGTCCTGCTACCCTACCAGTGGCAGGTTGTATCTTATCCAGGAGCAGTTCAACTGCATCCAAGTCCTGGACTGGAGCCAGTTTCTCCCACCTGTCCCTGGGATGCAGGAGAACATCTTCCAGCCATCTGCCCAGAGCCAGCCCGAGCAGCTGGCAGCTGGAGGAGCCGGGGACGTGTGCTGTTATCTCCCTGCGTCCTGAGTGGAATTACCAAATGAGTGAACTCTGCCAAGGCAGGGAGAGGAAACAGAACTCAATGTTCTTTTTCAGAGTTCAAAAATAGTCCTTTTTGAGTTTTGAGGAAGATCTAGACTTAAAAAAAAAAAAAA
>NW_012104621.1:987352-988122 GCF_000951045.1 Mandrillus leucophaeus
AAAAAAAAAAAAAAAATTCTGGAGGTTCCGATTAGTTGGTCCAGAATGGAGAGAGGCACTGATACGGTCTTAAAGCTCCCTATGTGATCCATGTGTGCAGCCTTGACAGAGAGCCACTGGTCTTGTCTCAACCTCTCATTGGAAAGAGGAGGTTAAAGCCTAGAGAGGGGAGGGGAATTGCCCAAGGTCACACTGACATCAGGGGCATGGTCAGGGCTGGAACTTGTGTCTCCTGACTCTTCATTAAGGGCTCCCATGTTGTCTCTCTAACAGGAAACCATATATAATCAAATGACTTGGGTATTTTTTAAAAATCATCACCAAATATTTGCCAAATACCATATTCAGGGAGAGGTGGAAGAGGGAATATCCTTGTCTGACCTCCAGAAGCCTATAGTCTAGTAGCAGAAGCACAGGTGTATGTTATGTCTAATACCGGATAGATTCTGATGCATACACCAGGTGCTGTGGGAGGACTAGAGAGGGAGAGGGGGAATCTAGGAAGACTCCCTGGAGGGGGAAGAGTTACTCTCAGTCTTGAAGGATAGGGAGGTAGAGTTGTTAGATAAAACACAGGATGTTCAATTGAATTCAAATTTCAGAGAACAATGAATATGTCCCAATATTGAATGGGGCATACTTAGCTAAAAGAAATTTGTTGTTGGCCAGGTGAGGTGCTCACGCCTGCAATTCCAGCACTTTGGGAGGCCAAGGTGGGTGGATCAAGAAGTCAGGAGTTCAAGACCAACCTGGCCAAGATGGTGAAACCC
>NW_012104621.1:993007-994657 GCF_000951045.1 Mandrillus leucophaeus
AAAAAAAAAAAAAATCAAGTTCCCCAGTGCTAAATTCAGCCTTGCCAGTATCTACAAAGAATGAAGCAACAGGCAATGTTGATGTGCCGTTTTCTCCCGTCACTCATTCCTGGCGATGTGGAGTGTGGCACAAAACCAAGTGAGAGGGAAAGTCGCGATTTTGTGCCTAGGGCTGACAGAAGGTAATACTAGCCCCAGGCATTCTGCCCATCAATGGAAATCTAGCTGGGCCCTTCCCTTCCTTCTTTCCTTCCTTCCTCTTTCCCTCCTTTCTTCTTTTCATCCTTCCTTTTTGGAATTCTAATTTCCTCTGAGCTGCAAAATTGTTTTATTTCTTCTTAGCCCTGCTGTTAACATAAATAACCTCCTAGAATGAATATATGTTATCTGTCCTTAAGACGCCAAAGTGAAGGGGAAGTTTTAGAACCTTAGAACTGCTAGTGACCTAGTGAATGAGAATACAAACTTAAAAGCCACGAGAGTCCTTGCTGTATGGTTTTGGCAAAACATTTCCCTCTTGAGTTTGCTGGAAAAGTTGGGGATGGGGGCTCTACGTCAGCTGCCCTGGATGCTGTTTGTTTGTTTGTGTGTGTGTGTGTTTGTTTTTAGACAGTCTCACTTTGTTGCCTAGGCTAGAGTGCAGTGGCGCGATCTCGGCTCACTGCAACCTCCGCCTCCCAGGTTCAAGCAATTCTCCTGCCTCAGCCGCCCAAGTAGCTGGGATTACAGGTGTGCGCCACCACGCCCTGCTAATTTTTGTATTTGTAGTAGAGACAGGGTTTTACCATGTTGGTCAGGCTGGTCTCGAACTCCTGGCCTCAAGAGATCCACCCACCTCGGCCTCCCAAAGTGCTGGGATTACAGGCATGAGCCACCGTGCCCAGCCCCTGGATACTTACTATAAAAGCCAAACAGGATAAAAACATAAGAAATTGTTGTGTCGCTAAGTCCTATGGGTAGGTAAGAGATCAGTTCAAACACTCCACTTTACAAGTGAGAAAACTGAGCCTCCCCACCCCCAAAAAGGAAGTGACTACAGGGTTACCCAGAAAATTCATACCAAGGCTCAGACTGAAACACAGGTCTCCTTCCTCTTGGTCTCCTGGCAGTCTCTTATAACTTCGCCACCTCCATCCCTCTTTCTAGACCATCACAGGAAGCTGGCATCTATGTGCCAAAGGCACTTTCTATTTTCCACCTGTCTCCACTTTAAGCCATACCAGCCAGCCATATGAGGCTACATCTTTTATATGATCCCCCAAAACCTGTACGAACTGTGTTTCCAAGCCTGAAACCCCAGCACATCCCAGAACCCCCTTGAGCTGCTCTGTGGGAGCTGGAGAGCCTGCCCCAGAATGGGCCTCCTTCGTGGTGATCTGATTCACCTGCTGCTGACTCGGGCCTCAGCTCCTGTTGCCCACGTAGATGCAGCTTAAATTAAAACCTCGAGAGCTTGAAAAAATGCAGATGCCTCTCTCCCCACCAGTTCTCTTAGTGATGAACAAGCAAGTCTAATTTTAGCAGAGAAGAATCTTAGAATGTGAGAAACAGAAGGGACTTTGAGATCATCTCATCTTGTGGTTTTTGACTCTCACTCAGCAACAAAATCACCTGAGGAGATTTGACCAAAAAAAAAAAAAAAAAAAAAAA
>NW_012104621.1:996012-1040120 GCF_000951045.1 Mandrillus leucophaeus
TCTCAAAAAAAAAAAAAAAAAAATTGTTGTTTATCTAAAATTCCAAGTCAAGTGGGTGCAGAGAATCACCAGCAGAAGGGAGAGCACTAGCAAAAGCAGGAGCAGCTATGAGCAGGGACTGTTTGTGTAGCTGGAGCAGAGAAGCTGTTGAGAGGGGGAGTGCAACAACACTGTCGAGGTGGGACCGGCCCAGGGAGGGCCTGTGAAGCCAGGCTCTGGGTTTGGACTTGGCTCTACAAGTCACCGTTCTCCCATCTGGACAGCTGCAACAGCCTCACGGCTCTGCAGCCACGTCCATCTCTGCCCTCTGTAGTGAGTTCTCAACACAATAGTCAGAACTCAGGTCAGACCATCCCACTTCCTGCTCAAGCCTTCGATGGCTTCTCAGGCTGTTCCTAAGAAAAGACAGCCGAACTCCTTACTCAGCCTAGAAGGCCCTGTAGAACCTGACCTTGCCTCGGTGAATCAAATCTACTCCAGAGGGTTATTGGGCAGATCAAGGAGGGGAGAGTCAGGCAATGGTTCTCAACCTTGGCTGCTCATTGGAACCATCCGGGGAGCTTTAAAAATGCAGGTGCCTGAGCTCCATCCCCAGATATTTCAGGTTAATTGGTCTGGGGTGTGACTGGGCATCAGGAATTTCAACAGATCCCCAAGTGATTTCAATGTGCAACCAAATTGGGAATGATGGGTACAAAGTGTCTTCCCTGGCACCAAGCATGTGCTTAGAGCGGTGGCATTGCCATGCTTGTAATTATGACCGCCGCATATCGAGCTTCCATCCTGTTTCCCCCAGCAGTGATTGTCACAGCTGTGTCATCACTGGTGTCCTGGCCTTGGCCTCTTCTTACTGTCCACCTCCCAATGTGCAGCACAGAACAGCTGGAAAAGTCTTTCTGGAGATGCTAACCTGACCTTCTTCCCTCACTGGCCTGCCACTCTCTGAACCTCAAGGCTTTCCAACCTGCATTCCTCTGCCCGGAATGGTCTGTAGCCCTTCTCTTAACTTGACCTCCTTCCCATCCCAAGTTCCTCTTTTATGCTGTCTTAGGACTGAACTTTTCCTCTGCCACACTCACCATACCCTGCGCTGGTTTTTCATTGTGCAGAAACTCGCTTGGCTCCTCTCTCCCCCGGCATACTTTCAGCTCCATGAGCGGAGACCCAGTCTTTCTTATTCTCCACTGTCCCCACCAAAGCCTGGCACACAATGCTGGGGTGGGCCTCGTTACATGTTGAAAAAATGAATGGATGAAAGAATGGCTGAGCATGGGAGCAATGAGGTCAGGTTGGCATTTCCAGAAAGACCTTTCCAACTGCTCTGTGCTGCATGCTGGGAGGTAGAGGATAGGAAAAGGCCAAGACCAGGACACCGGTGATGACACAGCTGTGACAATACAGCCAGGGAATGATCAGGCCTCCACTAGGACGGAGATGATGGGATGGGAGGGAGACGGATCTCAAAGACACTGGGACGGTCAAATGGACTTGTGAGGAGAAGGTGCCACATTCCCTGAGGTTTTACCCTGAGGGACAGGCAAGATGACAAGATGGAAAGAGAGCCTTCTACAGAAAGAGGCTGTCGCTGGAAAGAGCCATTCTGGTTTGGCCACGTTGAGCTGGATGTGTCAGCAGGACATCAGGGAATCAGAGGCCAGGGGCAGAGCAGCCTGGGCTGGGGCTGGGGATTTCAGAGTCACATCAATAGAGGGGAGAGTAAAAGTAAAATAAAATGTTGAAGTTTTCATGCAAGTGTTTCTTGCCACCTCTGTGAGCCAGAGTTCCCGGGGTTTGGGTGTGGGTCCCTAGGAGGCTCTTCTGTCTGCAGAGGCACATCACGAGCCCTTCCCTTGTCCCTGCAGCGATCCTGGGCATGCACACGCTCATGAGCAACCAGCAGTACTACCAGGCCCTGAGCAGCAGCTCCATCATGAACAAGGAGGGGCTCAACAGTGAGTATGCGCCCGCCCCCAGGAGGGACCTCATGCTTCTTGCTTCCTTCACTCACTGATGTTCTCTGGCTCGTTGCAGAAGTTTTAACATGTTATGTAGCGAAATCTGTTCATCCTCTCCTTGGAGTCTCCCGGGATTTGTGTCTTGTTTACAAAGGCCTTCTCTATCCCAATATTATAGAAATGTTCTCCTATATTTTCCTCTAAAAGTTTTAGAGATTTACTTTTTATATTCAACTTTTTCTTTTTTTAGACAGGGTCTTGCTCTGTCAGCCAGGCTGGAGTGCAGTGGCACAATCTTGGCTCACTGCAGCCTGGATCTCCTGGGCTTAAGCGATCTTCCCACCTCTGCCTCCTGAGTAGCTGAGGCTACAGGCGTATGCCAGCATGCCTGGCTAATTTTGTTTATTTTGTATGGAGATGAGGTCACACCGTTGCCCAGGCTGGTCTCGAACTCCTGGACTCAAGCGATCCTCCTGCCTCAGCCTCCCAAAGTGCTGGGATTACAGGCATGAGCCACCACACCTGGCCTTATATTGAACTTCTTAATCTACCTGGAGTTCATGTTTGTGTGTGCTGTGGGATGAGATCAAACTTTCAGTTTTTCGAATTGATGTCCAGTAGACCCAACACCATTCCTTGCAAGATTTATCCTTTCACCATTGGTTTGGGCCCCAGCCCTTATCGTCCACATGGGTCTGTTTCTAAGTGCCTCCTCTGTTTCATGAGCCCTTTTGTCCTTTCCTGTGCCAATATGCCAATATTGCATTGCCTTAATTACTCCACTGCATTATTCCAAAGCTGGCATTTTGGCCCCAAACAGAAATGAGGCTGCCAAAATATAATTATTCCTCCCTCTGGAAGATTGATGCATTTCTTTCCCATCCGGGCTTCCTCTTAGCCTCCCAGGAGCCCACTGAGGTCATGAGCCCCGGTAAAATGACTAGCCCTGCTTTACAGATGAAGACCCAAGGTTCAGAGAGTGTCAGTAATTCACCCAGTTCTTGCAGGACGTCAAAAGCAGAGTCCAAGTAGAACCCCAGCCTCCCGGCTCCCTTGCGGGGCTTCTTCTGAGTGGTGCCCCCTACCCCCACCCAGTCCTTGCGATGTGCAGCCTTCATGTGCCCTAAGTCTGCACACGCTCCTTTCCAGAGTATCTCTGTGTTGGCAGAAAGTGAGCCCCTTGTTTCTGTGAGCCACCTCCCTTTTATCGGTCACTCTAGGCGTGATTAAACCCACACAATACAAGCCTGTGCCCGACGAAGAACCAAATTCAACAGACGTAGAGGAAACGCTGGAAAGGATAAAGAACAACGACCCAAAACTTGAAGAAGTTAACCTCAATAATATCCGGGTAAGGTCCATTTATTTCACTTTACCTGCATGTGGATGGGGGAGGGAGGACCATGTCACCCAAACGCAAGTGGTCCAGGATTGGCTGTGCAGAGTAAACAGGGTCCTGTTTGGACTCCGGGTGCTTCTGCATCAGGAACAGGGACAAAACCTTTGCAAATGGGAGGCTTTAAGAGAGGTGGGCAGTGTAAACAAGTGCATCTGGCAGTCCTGGTTTCTTTCTGAGGATGATACCAGGCCCAGATGTTTAGCATGGGCCAACCCAGCTTCAATCTGGAAACCTGCCACGTTATTCAAAACACTGAGAGATTCTCCGAGATAAAATCATGAGTCAGACACACGCTGCTGCACGGGATCTCAAGGCTGGAAAAGTCCAGTGCCCACTAGGCTCGGGGGTAACACAGGCCCTGGGCAGGTCCTTCCCCTGTACCATTGCTGCTGCTGTATCACATTCATATTCAGCCTCGTTTTACAGCCACAGAAGGGAGCTGTTGGCCAAAATGTGTAAAGCAATATCCCAAGCTGTCTGCCCTTTTCTCTGTGGACATTTCCTTATGTGATCCCAGGGTAGGGGAGGGACAGGTAGGCAGGCAGTCCGACCCTGAACAGGCCGCCGCAGGAAGAATTCAGAGACAAATGCAGCTGCCCACCCACCTGCTCTGCCCGGAGAACAGCGGATTAGTTCTGGGAGGGGGTGAGGGTAAGGCTAGAAGCCAGCCTCCCATGCGCCTGTTCCATTTCTTTCCTTCTCCACTTTCTTTTAAGCAGCTGCCAGCCCCACAGCACCATCAGATTGGAAACCTACGCCCTAGTGTTCACCCCCACCTGGCCTCCCCATGCTCTGCTCCCACGGGAGCTAAAGTGACGCTCTGAAATGAGATTGGTAAAAACACAGCCATGTTTGCTTTCCTGTGCCCAGTAGGAGACATTGGCCCAATTGAGAATGCTGCATGCTGGCAGCAAATGCTGCCTCAGGGCCGCATGAGGGATGGAATCTCCCTGTGAGGCCCCAGCCTCTTCTAGGCCTCAGTTTCCCCTCTACACTGTGAGCCTGTTTAACCAGATCAGTGGTTTTCATCTGAGAAGATTAAAAAATACATACCAACGCCCAGGCCTGACCCTAGAGATTCTGATTCTGTTGTTCTGGGCCGGCCCAAGCATCACCATTTTGTAAAAGTTCCCCAGGAGTCTCTGATGCGCAGCCGGAGCAGAGACCCCCTGGGGTAGACGTCTCTTAAAGAGCATCATATGCAACCCCCTTACCTGTTTTCCAGAAACAGGGCTAGAGAGGGGAAGAGGCTTTCACAGAGACACACAGCAAGTCAGAAACATGGCCCATCACTGCGACCAAAGCCAGGTTCCAGCCCCTCCCCACACCCACAGTCCTAGCTCTTTGCACAATACTACATACCTTAATTTTTGCCTCTTCTCTGGCCCCCAAGTGCACAAAGAAAGAGGTTACAGGTCTTACCTGAAAATTTCAGGGAGGATTTTCTAAATCTGTTTACTAGAAAGTTCTCCCCAAATCTCAGTCATCTGGGACAAAGCCTGAACCTTTTGCCCACTCAGCTTTTTGGCCAGAGACTTGCCAGGAATCAGCGAGGATCCAGGCTTATCCATCTGCCTCAGCCTGTCCCAGGTGAGGCTTCTGATCACTCTCTCTGTTGTCTTTCTTTGTGCAGAATATCCCCATCCCCACCCTCAAGGCATATGCAGAAGCCCTGAAAGAAAACTCATATGTGAAGAAGTTCAGCATCGTGGGGACGCGGAGTAATGACCCCGTGGCGTATGTATGTACCTTTATGTTCTGTTGCATTGTGGATAGGGGGCCTTGAAACAGAAGGGTTGAAATATGTGGTCTCAGGACTGGTTGTATCCCACTAACAAAGAGCTCTATGTGGTACAGTGGAAGGCACTGGACCAGGAGCCATGAGGGGGTGTAGAGGGAACGGCTATCACCTGGCACCACCTACACGTCATCCTGGCCAATCCTCACAACCACCTCTGGTCTCAGATGTGCAGGTCTCCCCACTTTGCACTTAAAGAATCTAGGGTTGAGAGAGGTCAGGTGACTTGTTTTGTCCAGTCACACAGCAAGTGAGGGGTGGACCTGCAATTCCAGTGCAGTCACGTGACCCCTACATCTGTCTCTGTCTTCACTCGGCATATCATATTAGAACAAGGGCCTGCCCTTCCCTGTTCCTCAGTTTCTCCATCTCTAAAAATCAATGGTTTTGGCTGGGTGCGGTGGCTCACACCTGTAATTCCAGCACTTTGGGAGGTCGAGATGGGTGGATCACTTGAGGTCAGAAGTTTGAGACCAGCTTGGCCAATATGGTGAAACCCTGTCTCTACTAAAAGTATAAAAATTAGCTGGGTGTGGTGGTGCACACCTGTAATCCCAGCTACTCAGGAAGCTGAGGCAGGGGAAGTGCTTGAGCCCAGGAGGCGGAGGTTATAGTGAGTCGAGATTGCACCACTGTACTCCAGCTTGGGCGACAGAGCGAGGCTCCATCGCAAAAATAAATAAATAAATAAATAAATAAATAAATAAATAAATAAATAAAAATTAAAAAAAATAAAAACGATGGTTTCATCAGCAGGTCCCAATGATCAATTTTATTTTACCAAGTCTCAAAATATATTTCTGATCAAACTAAACTGTACTTACTCTGAAGTAGCCATCAACTCTTCTTTTTAAACATCCAGCACGTATGTATTAAGAGTCTCTCTGTGCCCAACACTGAATTAGGTTCTTGGAATGCAATTGTGACTGAACAGTCTCAGCGTCCACTTTTATAAACATTCTGGTCCATTTGGCCAAGCAGACAACTAAAGGATAACAGTACAGTGTGATTACTGCAAAGCTAGATTCCTGCAAGAAGGGCAGAAACTAGTTTATCAGGGCTAGTAATTAACCACTCTGTAGCAATCAATTTTTTTCTGATTCTTAAAATAGGTAGGACAGCGTTCTTTCATATTTTTGAAATAATAGAAATAGCTCACAGTCTCTCATTGCTGTCAGTGGGGAACCTCTGGACTGATGACCGCTGACCTCAGATCTCCATGGTTCCTTGCCCATAGGAACATAGCTGGCAAAGCCACATGCCCTGTATGCTACTATGTCATGGGTCAGAAACCAAGCACGTCCACACTGGCCCTCAGCTCAGGTCCACAAATGCTTTTTGGGCATGGACTCTGCCAGACCAACAGCTGATATCAGCCCGTGCATACCAGTATGCCCATGTCGAACACTCAGATGCTTCTGGGCCAGTTGGTAAATCAGGCTGCCAGAGCTCTGTCAGTGCCCCCACTGCCTGCCTTAGCTTTTCTCCTGGGCCCCAGTTTCTCCACTGGGACCCAGCATACAAGGAGTTAACACCTGGCAAGACAGGGCCTCCAGGACCTGCTCAGCCACCGGCATGTCCAGTTGGATCAGCCTGGCGGATTGCCTACTGGTTGTTATTTTGTTTTTTTTTTTTGTTTTTTAATTAGGTTTGATTAAGCCAGGCCAGGCCTTTCCTGGGAGCAGGAGGGTTCTGGTGGAGGATACAGAGAGGACTCTGGCTGGGTCCTTTCCCTCAGGAGGGCCAGCCAAGTCAGAGACACCATCATAGAGAAAGCTGACATGCCATCCCAGGGGCACACTGAAGTGAAGGGCACTGAGGAGGGGGTGATGATTTCAAAACAGAGGGCTTCTGGGAGCTAGCCTCTCGGCAGGTCTCAGCAAGGCCGGGGCAATGGGGTAGGCATTCCTGGCTCGGAGCGTCCTTTCAGGCAGCAGGGCCCACTGCTCAGTATGTCCTATCAGCTGCTGGTGTCCTTTTTCCTCCATGACACATCGTTTCCACCAACTGCTAATTACCTCATTTCCTTCAGAGGCTCTGATTGTCATCTACACCCCCTGGCTGAGTTCTTCTGAAACGTGCTAGGGGCCACCTAAGCTCCTCTTCTCCAGTTTGCCCTGGTCACTTGCCCAGTGGGTGGTTTCCCAGGCTTCCCTCTTCTGCTCTGTAGTGCTCAGATGAAGAAAACCACGTCTCCAAGGAATTTCCACAGGGCAATAAAGAGACAAGTGGGGAGTATGTACGGGAGGTCGAGACTCCACTGGTCACTCAATGAACAATGCCTGAGGTCCTACTATGTGCTGGGTACTGTGGGCAACATGGGATAGATAGGATGCCTTTTCAGCCCACCAGGAGTATATAGTCTAATGGCAGAGACAACGCCGGTATGAAAACAACTCCGAACGGAGGAATCCAAGGTCCATAATGAGGGAAGTACGGCTCCATTCTATGAGGATTCGAGAGGGTAGGCTACATCTAGCTGGGGAACGTCAGCAAGAGCTCTTGGAGCAAGGGGCATTGAGAATGGCCTGGAAAGATGGGCAGAGCTTGGACAGGGAAGCAGAAAGGGAAGGGAATTCCAGGTGGGAGGGATAGAAAGGGCAGAGACAAACTGGAAAAGCACTGAGCAGGCATGGGGAGCTGCGAGTAGCCCCACTGAAGAGGAGCAGTGACAGTTGACTCTGGACAGGGGAGTAGACCCAGGTCATAGAAGCTTTGGATGTGGGTTAAGCAGCATAGAATTCTCCTGCGGGGGATCAGGAGCCATGGGGGGTTGCAGGAGACACCGTCAGAGTTGTGCTTGGTGAAGGACGTGGTGGGGATCATCCTCCTGTTCCCCTAGGTGTCTTAGGACCTACCCAGAGGGGCCCCCAGCCTTGCTCAGGATGACTCATGGGTATCCTTGCTTTCTCTTGTGCTTCAAGGCCCTTGCTGAGATGCTCAAGGAGAACAAGGTGTTGAAGACACTGAACGTGGAATCCAACTTCATTTCTGGAGCTGGGATCCTACGCCTGGTGGAAGCCCTCCCATACAACACTTCTCTGGTGGAACTGAAAATTGACAACCAGGTGAGATGGGCAAGGGTCTCCTCAGGTCTGTTACTACATGCAGCTCGCTGGCCTGCAGTTTTCCCATGCTGCTGAATGGAGCTGAGACTGCTGATGATAGAAGCTCAGAGCCCAGCTTTGAGGCACCTCCAAGGTCCCCAAAGTTCAAACCCTCTATCATGCTCACCTTCCTTCTTCATCGCTCCCACTATGTGCTCTTCCAGTTCTGCTTGAGTCCCTCTCATGATGGGGGACACACTCCTTACCAACATCACCACTTCCATTCTTAGGCAATGAGCACATTCTTCCTTATATCCGGTAGAAGTCAGCTCCCTGTAAGTCCTGTTTGTTGGGCTTAGTTCTGTTTTCTGCTTCACCCAGGACATCTGTTGCACAGATCTCATGAACCACTAAGCTCTCCTTCTCCAGGTTAAAATCCCCAGTTTTCTTCATTCACCCCCGTTCAATGGGGCTTTTGAGTTTCCTCACCATTCAGATTACTCTCTAAGCAAATTCCAGTTTGTCTTTATTCTTATGGAGTTACCGTTTCTCTGTAACTTCTGTGGGTCAGTCATTTATCTGCAGAGCCACTCTTTCAGCTCTGACTTTCCAAGAGGATGCTAATAACAATATCTTATATGTTACATGTGTTGAGGGTCTCCTGTGGGACAGGCTCTGAGCTACACATCTGACATCCGTCATATTTGATCTTCACAACAACGCTACAGAATGTGGGTATCATCAGTCTCAGTTTTCAGAAAACAGTCCAGACAGGCCAATGATAAGCCCCTTTTTCAGAGTCATAGGGTCAGCATTTAGGAAGCAGGATGTGGCCGGGCGCGGTGGCTCAAGCCTGTAATCCCAGCACTTTGGGAGGCCGAGACGGGCGGATCACGAGGTCAGGAGATCGAGACCATCCTGGCTAACACGGTGAAACCCCATCTCTACTAAAAAATACAAAAAAAAAAACTAGCCGGGCGAGGTGGTGGGCGCTTGTAGTCCCAGCTACTCGGGAGGCTGAGGCAGGAGAATGGTGTAAACCTGGGAGGCGGAGCTTGCAGTGAGCTGAGATCCGGCCACTGCACTCCAGCCCGGGCGACAGAGCGAGACTCCGTCTCAAAAAAAAAAAAAGGAAGCAGGATGTGAATCCAGGTCTCCTTGACTCTAAAACTCGCACTTCTTCCAGTGTAGCATGTTGCTTTTGATGTTAAAATGCTTTCTTTTTTATGAATGGGGACTCAGTTGTTTTTTCCTACTACATGAAAATTTTTGCTGAATGGTTGTGTAAATGTATGTATGAGAAAAAGATTGGAATGAAATATTACAAAATTCTAAACAGTGGTTATACCTGAGTCAGACTATCACAAGTTTTTAACTTTTTTATTGTAAAATATGGCAAACATACAGAAAACTGCATAAAACTTAAATACAGAACTTAAGGAATCATAACAGGCATGTAACCCCTGTCCAGGTCAAGAAACGAAACATTACCAACCTCCAGAAGACTTTGACTGTCCCTTTCCCAACCATAACCCTTTCAAAACCATTCACAACTTGCTCCCCACTCACTTTCATGCCTCCATTCCTTTTCCTCCTCGTGGAATGTCCTCCCCTGCCTCTACCCTCTTCTTTGCCTTCTGGGTTTAGTTGAGGCTTCTCTTTATCTTAGTGGTGTTCTAGAGACAGCTTGCACCAGCTTGCAAGAGCTGATTGTGGATATCTCTTCCCGAGACCAATGATGGCACATCAGTGCCTTGAATTGCTCATGGTAGGTGGGAGTATTTACACTATGGAAATTGGCAAATAGGCACATCATGCATCAGGGCTTTTTTTTTTCTTTGAGATCCAGGTTATTACTGTCTTCTCCCACTAGTCTGCCATGGCTCCTCCAAACCTCTGCCCAAAGAGAGTCAGATACCTCTTCCTCTGGGCTCCCCTAGCACCTTGGCTTCCCTTGAGCTTCCCAGAAGCTGGTGCTATGTCTGAGGCATCTCCTTATCTCAGTGCCCAGCTCAGGACCTCGCCCTTCAAGGGTGCCTGGTAAGGAAGTTTGCCCTGGATGGTCGTGCATATTGTTCACAGCTCAATGAGACAGCAGAGAACAAAATTCAACTCGGAATCCACTCTCAGAGCTGTGTGCCTCAGTATGGGGCTTTGTTCACCCAGAGAGGGCACTTTTTTCTAGTTTATATAAAGCAGTCACATGAGCTGGCAGCAGCCGTGTCACGTGCATTTGTTGCATCGGACTCCTTGCATCTCTCGTGTGCCAGTGGTCTTGCTGCTGCCTCGCTCATTCTGAGGCCATCCCCACCCCTACCCCTTCTGCGCCCTCCCTTAGCCATTGCTGACTCTGCACCATTGGAGGCAAGAGGGGCAGAGCAGATGGAACAAAGGCATGCAGCAGGCTTGGCAGCAGCTCTGGGCCAGGCCCTGGGATTGGCTACTCATGTGAATCCCAGCCTGGCCTGGCAGGAGGTCAGGGTCTACCCATAGTCAGCTGAAACTTAACTCCCAGGGCAGAATGTCAGCCAAAGAAGACTGGGAGCACTGGCTTCAGGTCACTGTGGTGGCAGCTGCCAGGGAGTTGCCCCTTCCCTCCACACGCTACCCCCTCCCAGAGTCCAAGATGGAGCCCATGCTAACCATTGCTCTTACCTTAGCGGAACACCCTGGTTCAAAAACATTCACTTCCCTGAGCCTCAGTTTCCTTGCTTGTAAAATGGGGATTATAAGAATCTCTGCTTCTAAGGAGATAACAGATGTAAACTGAAGTTGTTAACTTCTAAAATTACTGGGAAGGTGATCTAGGGGATTCACACGCTATTCTAAGAGTTAATTTCCTGAGCAGGTTATCATGAGCCAAAACCATACTGGGTACTTTGTGCCTATTATCTAATTTAATGTTCACAAAGACTCTGTAAGTGGCATTACAACCCATCCCCATATCACAGATGAGGAAACTGAGTGCCAGGCAGGCTATGCAACCTGCCCAAGGCCACACAACAAGCGAGAGGGGCAAGATTCAAACCCAGGTCTGTGTGACCCCAGAGTCCATGTATAATGCTACGGCTGTCTGGGTTCTTGAAGCAGCTGTAGTTTCATGTGACATCAGCCTGGCTTTTCTCATCTGTCCTCTGGCCTGGGGCCTGAGCACTGGTCAGCACCACCCCCATCCAATGAGCCTCTTTTCTGGTTCATCTGGACATGCTGATGAACGCTGGCTGCTTGCCAGGACGGTGCTGGGCTGTGTGTGGGACTGAGGCTCCAGGTCCGCCCTCCAGAAACTTCCTCACCAGATGGGAGGAAAGATGTTTGCAGAAATGACCATCATACCAGGTGCTCCAGCAGCCAGACGCTGGGCTGTGAGGTCCATCAGAGGGAGCAGTCTCAGTCAGGAATAGGGATCAGGGAGGGTTGCTTGGAGGAGGCAGATTTTGAGATTAACCCGTAGATGCTGGGTAGACCCTGACTTCCCACCCACAGGGTGAAAAGTATCTCAGGTGACATGGAGGCCATGGCATCCCAGGTGCAGAGAGGAGTGGGAAAAGCCATGGAGCCCATCCACACAGACTCACAGTACCCCCAGAGGAAAGCCAGAAAGGGGATTAGGAGTCAGAGAGCTTTGAATGGGTAGGTTTAGGGAAAGTGGGCTGTGGCTGTGCTCTGGGAAGATGGTTCCAGCTGGGTGGGAGGGGACTGGGGGCAAGGAGAGGGTATCAGGGCCCAGGAGATCAGCCAGGGGTTATGGCCCCCAGGACCAGGGGGCTGTGGGGAGGTGCTCCTGCCTAACTGGAGTTGGGTCCAGCAGGGGAGGGGCTGAAGGCAGGTCTCAGGGAGGGGGCTCTGCTGACTCAGGCTCAGGAGGAGGCCACCAGTGCCTCCCCTTCAGGTGTCCCAGCCCCACTGGGGGGAGGCAGGGCAGTGTGACACAGAGGAGGTGGTGAGTGGCATTTGATTTATTCCTTTATTCCTCATTCCTGGTTAGTCACTGAGGTCCTTGGAGACGGGAGCTTTTTCCTCAGTCCTGTGCTTATAACCTGTGGCAGCAAGTCTCTGTCCTTCTTTCTCCTTATACGGCCAGGGAAAGGGACTTGGGGAGTTCTGCCCAGGGTGACACGGTGCTGGCTCAGGACGCAGTTTGGGAACCAGGACTTTGAAGCTGTTTGTTGACTCAAAGAGTCTATCTCCAGCAATGTTCTGTTGCCGCCTGCAATTGCGCCAAGACCACGATGAATTGGAAAAGGGCAGAGCAGGCACCAGAGCCAGAAGGCACTGAGACGACGTCTAGCCTAGTCCTCCTTTCACAGGCAGGGAGACTGAGGATGAGAGAAAGGATGGGACTAGCCCAAGGCCACGGGCCAGGTTAGTGGCAGAGCTGGGTTGGAGCTGCAGTATCCTGGCTGCACTGATGGATGGATGAGAGAGACCCTGTGGGCCCCGAGGGAGCCTGCAGGCCCGGCCCAGGCCAAACAGGCCATCTCCACACATGGCTTCTCTGCTGCTCTCACCAAACTCTCCAAAATCCCCACAGAGCTGCTCTTCCCCAGGACCCCCAAGGCACAGGGGGGCCCTGCTCCCCAGGCCAGACAAGGCCTGGGGTGAGCCCCACAAATGAGAATATGTATAATGTCTGGGGTAGTGGCCGCTTCCTCACTTTTTATTCCAATATTTGACATGAGGATGTGCTTAATATTTTGAAGAGAAGTTAAAGTAGATGGATTGTGCTGTCTTGTTTTCCCAGACTGGATGATTTGTATCTGGCTTTTTTTACTCAACATTGTGAGTGTATCAGTTATCTGTAGCTGTGTAACAAACTATCCCCAAATACAGCAACTTAAACAGCCTCAGAGCCCTGGCATAAAACAACAATAAACATGTATTAACTCACCATTTCTGAGGGCCAGGAATCCAGGAGCAGTGTGGCCGGCTGACTTCGCCCAGAGTGCGTGATCCGAGGTGGAAGAACTGCTTCCACCATGGCTCCCTCATGGCATGGGCAGGAGACCTCAGCACCTTGCTGTGTGCACCGGCCTAGGGCTGTTGGAATGTCCTCACAATATGGCAGCTAACTTCCCCCAGAGTGAGTGAGCCAAGGCAGAGAAAGAAGAAAGCCTCAAATGCCTTTTATGACCCAGCCTCAGAAGTTACACAAAGTCATTTCCACTATATGCTATTTATTAAAACTGAGTCACAAAGCACAACCCACTTTCAAGGGGAGGGAAATCAGGCACCACCTTTTGGACGGAGGAGGATCAAAGAATTTTGCAGATATTAAGTCATCATAGTAAGAATTTTGTGTCACAGGAGTTGTCCAGAAAGACCTCTGTAACTAGCAAAGCTACCCCAGGATGGAGCAGGTACCTCAAAGCGGGAGGAGTTCCAATCCTGGGGGTGTGTAAACAGCTGGGAGACGGAGGGAATTTTAATGTCAGTTAGGGTTTGGGACTCTGGAGTTGGACAACATAATTCCGAGAGCTCCTTTCTGTTGTGTTTTGAAGTATTCCCAGTTGTCCACATCATCTGGGAACGGCCAGAATTGGCCAGAATTGGCCCCATCAAATGTCCAAAGTGAGATTCTTTGGACATTTGACATCCAAAGTGAGCACATGTTCCTGGTGCTTCTGGCTAGAAGGGGGTCTCAGAGCCACTGGCTCCAGGATACAGCGTGTAACACCTAAGGTGTTGGTTGGTCATTTTGTTCAAAAGCAAATCTGATCTCTTTCTCATCAGATGGGTAATGCTCTGACACGGTAAAGGTGTGAGGACACACAGCTGTCACACATTGCTGAAGGGCATGCCGACTTTTACATCCTTTAGGCAGAGCAGTCTCAATTTTAATTCGAAAGTGCCTATCTTTCAACCCAGCAGTTCTGATCTCCGTGGGGAGCCTGAGGAATACCCCCTCCCACCCCTGCCACTGACGCGTTGTTCGTAACAGGAAAAAACGGAAGTAACCTAAATATCCACCTACACCAGGGCATCCCGTGAAGCCAGTGGAAGGAATAAGGTCATTCTCTGTGTACTGACTCGGAAAGAGCTTTGCAAAATATTAAATGAAAAAGGCAGGCTGGGCATGACAGCTCATACCTGTAATCCCAGCACTTTGGGAGGCCAAGGAGGGAGATCACTAGAGACCAGGAATTCAAGACCAGTCTGGTCAACATAGCAAGACCCCATCTCTGTTAAAAAAAAAAAAAAAAAAAAGGAAATTCTCCAGGCATGGTAACATGTGCCTGTAGTCCTAGCTACTTGGGAGGCTGAGCAGGAGGATCACTTGAGCCCAGGAGTCGGAGGCTGTAGTGAGCTATGATTGCACTGCTTTGCACTGCTGCACTCTAGCCTGGGCAACAGAGTGAGACCCTGTCTCCAAAAAAATAAATAAAAATAAAAATAAAATGAAAAAAGCAAGTTGCAGAACAGTAAGTATAGTATGAATTCATTTAAAGAAGAAACAAGTACCACAAAACAAAACAAACCCCTGTACATTTCTGTCTTATACTTCATGCATAGAAACACAACTCATTGGCCATGGTGGTTACTTCTACAGAAGGGGGTGGGACTGGGAATAAATGGGGTGAGGGAGACTCTTTTGTTTTACTCAATCTGTGTTAGTATCACTTGAATTTTTAATAATGAGGTTATATTTATTCACAAGTGGTTTATTTACTTCTCAAGCAAATCTGAAGGGGAACAAGAGTTCTTCCCCGACCACCCTGTCCCTGGCTCTGCTGCCCAGAGACTGTTGCCAGTCCGGGCATGACCAAGCCCATGATCTCTCCCCCTTTACATACTTCCAGGCACAAGCGGCTCACTACCCTACCAGGCAGCTCCTCAGTGTGTGGATACTTCAGATGGTCAGAGGCAATCCTCCATGTTGAGCCAAACACCATCTGCCCGTAGTTCCTCTCGTCAGTCCTACTTCTGCCTCTGATCATTCTCAGAGGTACTTAAGTGAGGTGGAAACCAGCACAGACTCTGGAGCTGACTGCCTATGTTCCAATCCTGGTTCTGCAACTGACCCATTCTGGGATTTGGGAAAATTTTCTTAATACCTCTGTGCTTCATTTTTCTTGCCTATAAAATGAGAATAATGAGGATGGGCATGGGGGTTCATGCCTGTAATTCCAGCACTTTAGGAGGCCAAGGTGGGTGGATCACTTGAGGTCAGGAGTTCAAGACCAGCCTGGCCAACATGGTGAAACCCCGTTTCTACTAAAAATATAAAAATTAGCCGGGCATGGTGGCACTACTCAGGAGGCTGAGGCAGGAGCATTGCTTGAACCCAGAAGGTGGAGGTTGTAGCGAGCCGAGATCGCGCCACTGCATTCCAGCCTGGGCGAGAGAGCAAGACTCTGTCTCAAAAAATAAATAAAATAAATGAAAATAATGATAATAGTACATATTCCTTGGACTGATAGGAGAAAATGAATTAGCTTTCGTAAAATGTTTATGACATTGTTTGGCATGCAGTAATCACTAAATAAGTTACTTGAAAAATAAGGAAGAGAACTGGTTTTTAGTCCTGGCTCCCTAGCCACTGCTTCTCTCATCTATAAAATGAGTGAGTCCTTTTAGTCTCAGGGTCCCCGGAGTCAGAGAAGGATGAAGCTTCTTTGACATCTTAAGGCTTATTGTAAGATGTATCACATGTTCTACTTTACTCCTTAGTGTAAAAAGAATGGGTTTGGTCTGAGATGAACACTCTTGGAAGATCATGATTATCTAATGGAATCCTGTACCTTGTCACACACACCCAGACACATCTGTGTGTATCCCAGGATATTGGACACTAATATGAGAACTGGGCCTACAAGAACCTCTGCAGTCCTTCCAGCCCCGGGTCAAGGTCAAACCTTGGCTCTGTCATGAATAAGTCGAGGGAGCATGGTCCAGCTTCCATCTACGCATGAGTTCAGTTTACTCATCTCTAAGCTGGCTCTTGCCTGCCCTGCTCACCTCCCAGGGATATAGACAGGTTGAATGGGGCAATGCATGTCAAGGGGCTTTGTACTCTGCACGAAGCATCAACTTTGCAGAGGCAAACCTCGAAGTCCCTGGTAGCCCCTTCACTCAGGGGAGACCAGTACTTTCTGAGACTAGCTCATCCTGAGTTTTAGCAGGGCATTTCCAGCAAGTGACCTCAACACGAGGCAAGGGTTCCTGCTAACTGGGTAGGGTGGATAGAGGAGCTGCCAGTTCCTTCTTGGGGCCTCAGATGGTTGCTGTACCATCTCCAGGCCAAAACAGCCAGATTCCAGAGCTGTGCTGAGTCCTCCAAGGACAGACCTGACCTCCTCCCGGCATTCTTAGGATCCTTGCCAGAGGGGCCGGTGGAATTTCACCAGTGTCCCTCTGCCTGCTGTGGCCAGCTTTCTGAGTCCAGTCTGAACCTAGATGAGCTCTGGTGAACTCAGAATACCTGGGGGGAGTTCTCAATCAAGAGTCTCAGCTGCAATTCGTGCTTGTCCATTTGGATACTGGGCTGATGTCCCCTCTATCCCTCCCAAGCATGTTCCTATTTCCGCCATTCAATTCAATTCCACACACCTCGACTGAGAGAAACTGCGTACTATGTCTTACCCGGGAGCTCATGGTCTACAGCAGCACTGTTCAATAGAACTTTCCGTGATGATGGAACTGTTCCATATCTGCACTAACCAACATGGTAGTCTCCAGTCAGTGGCTATTTGTTTGTTAGTTTTTGTAGTGACGAGTTTTCTCTATGTTGCCTGCCCAGGTTGGTCTCAAACTCCTGATCTCAAGTGATCCTCCTGCCTCAGCTTCCCAGAGTGCTGGGATTATAGGTGCGAGCCACTGCGCCCGGCCACCAGTGGCTATCAAGCACTAGAAATGTGGCTAATAGGACTGAGAAACTGAACTATGCATCGTTTTCATTTTAATTATTTAGATATATAGAGCCACATGTGACTAGTAGCTACTATGGCTGCTGTATTGGACAATACAGTTCTAACTGGTGAGACAGCTATAGAGGCGGGTGACTCAAGTAAGGCAGATGGACTCTGCTAGGTGTAGGGAGGGACATCCAATGTGCGCTTGAGTGTGGAATGGGGAGAGATCATTTCCTGGGGTCAGGATCAGGAAAAGCCTCATGGGGAGGGGGAATTTGCAGTGCATATTAAAGCAATAGGGATATACATACAGGGCGGCTAAAAGCATTCCACGTGGAGGCACATAAGCTTTTAGGAGTAGACCTCTGTCTGCACCAGGTGCCATTATCAGACTGCCAGAGATAAACAGGCTGAGTGAGGAAGGAGAGAGGGAAGGAAAGCAAGGAGTCATTTGTGAGGGCCTTGAGTGCCAGGCTGAGGAGGTGGGGCTCTGTCCTATTGGCTTAGTGAGGGAATGAGCTGAGATCATGCAAGTGGGGCACTAGGCAGGGCCTGGAACGCAGTAAATAGCAGCAGTTCTTGGCAATGGGGAGCCATTAGAGGTGGTTGTGTATTTCTGTTTGGTTTCTATTTCTGTTTTTTTTTTTTTAATTATTAAACTTTTAAAATTTGGGGATAATTACAGACTAGTATGCAGCTGTAAGAAATAATGCAGAGGAGTCGAGTGTAGTGGCTCACACCTATAATCCCAGCACTTTGGGAGGCTGAGATGGGTGGATCATTTGAGGACAGGAGTTCGAGACCAGCCTGGACAACATAGTGAAATCCCATCTCTACTAAAAACACAAAAAATTAGCTGGGTGTGGTGGCACATGCTTGTAGTCCCAGCTACTTGGGAGCCTGAGGCAGGAGAATCGCTTGAACCTGGGAGACAGAGGCCGCAGTGAGCCAAGATTGCACCACTACACTCCAGCCTGGGCAACAGAGTGAGACTCTGTCTCAGAAAAGAAAGAGGAAGGAAGGAAGGAAGGGAGGGAGGGGAGGGAGGGAGGGAACAGAGAGGTCCCTTGTACTCTATGGAGTTTAGGTGGGAACTGTAGTTTTGTATCACAGCAAGGATAGTAACTTTGATACAGTCAAGATACAAAATATTTCCTTCACAGGGATCGCTCATATTCCCCTTTTGTAGTCAAGCTCACTTGTCTCTTCCTCCTGCCTCCTTAACCCCAGGCAACCACTAACGTGTTTTCCATTTTAACATTTTGTCATTTAAAGAATGTTATATATATGATGTTATCTAAATGAAAATCATATGCTATGTAACCATTTTGGACTGGCTTTTTTTTTTTTTTTTCCACTTGGCATAATTCTATGGAGACTCATCCAGGTTGTTGCGTGTACCAATAGTTTGCTCTTTTTCACTGGTGAGTAGTATTCCATGGCGTGGATGTACCATGGTTTGTTTGACCACTCACCTGTTGAAGGACGTCTGGGTTGTTCCCAGGTTTGTCTATTACATATAAAGGTGCTATAAACATTCATGTACAGATTTTATGTAAACATATGTTTTAATTTCTCTGGGATAAATACCCAGGAGTCCAACTGCATTTTAAGAAACTCAACTCTTGTGCACAGTGTGCCATTTTCTAGACCCACCAGTAGTTTATGAGTAAGCCAGTTTCTCCACATTCTCACCAACATTTGGTGTTGTTGCTAATTTTTATTTTAGAGATTTTGTTAGGTATGTAGTGATATCTCATTGTGATTTTGATTTGCACTTCTGTGATAGGTCATGATGTTGAACATCATGTCATGTGATTATCTGCAATATGTATATCCTCTTCAGTGAATGTCTCTTCATCTCTTTTCCCCATTTTCTAATTTTTTTTTTTACTGTGGAATTTTTTCTAATTGACATGTACTTCACACACCACACGATTCATCCTTTTAAAAGGTACAATTCAGTGGGTTTTGATGTATTCACAAGGTCTGCAACCATCAGCAGTATCTAATTCTAGAAAATTTTTATCACTCAAAAAAGAAACTCTATACCCACTAGCTCTCATTCTGCTTTTATCCCCTCCCCCAGCCCCTGGCAACCACTAACCTCCTTTCCATCACTATGGATTTGCCTCATCTAGGCATTTCATATCAATGGAATCATATAATATATGGCCTTTGTGTCTGGCTTCTTTCATTTAGCACAACGTTTTCCAGGGTCATTCATGTTGTATAATAGCACATATCAGAACTTTATTTCCTTTCTAGCTGAGTAATACTCCACTGTAAGGATCTACCATGTTGTGTGTATCCATTCATCAGATGGTGGACATTTGGGTTGTTTCTTCTTTCGGCTATTCTGAATAATGCTGTTATGAGCATTCATGAACAAGTTTTCGTGTGAACTTATGTTTTTATTTTCCACCCAGGAGTGGAATTGCTGGGTCATATGGTAGCTCTATGTTTAACTTTTTGAGGAACTGCCAAACTGTCTTTCAAAGCAGTGACACCGTTTTATATTCCCACCAGCAACGTATGAGGGTGCCACTTTCTCCACATTCTTGTCAATACTTGTTACTGTCTGTCTTTTCTATTACAGTCATCTTAGTGTGTGTGAAGTGGAATCTCATTGTGGTTTGATTTGCATTTTTTGAATTATTGATGATGAGCACTTTTTCATACGTTTATTTGCCATTTTTATCTTCTTTACAGAAATGTCTATTCAAATCCTTTGCCCATTTATAAATTATTTGTGTTTTTACTGTTGAGTTCTAATAGTTCTTTATATATTCATATTTAAATCCTATATCTACCAGATATTTTTACAAATGTCAATACAAAATATTTTTCCCATTCTTTGAGTTGTCTTTTCACTTTCTTGTGTCCTTTGAAGCACAAAAGTTTTAAATTTTGATGAAGCATAACATCTATTTTTTCTTTTGTTGTTTGTGCTTTAGGTGTCGCATCTAAAAAACCATCGCCAAGGTCACAAAAAACTTACACCTATGTTTTCATCATAGTTTCATAGTTTTAGCACTTACATTTAGGTCTTTGATCTATTTTGAGTTAATTTTTATGTATTGTTTGTAGTGTCTAAATTCATTCTTTCACATGTGGATATCTAGTTGTCTCAGCACCATTTCTTGAGAAGATAATTTTTCCCCATTGAATTGTCTTGATGTTCTTTTTGAAAAGAAATTGTTTGTAGATGTGTGGGTTTATTTCTGGACTCTCAATTCTATTCCATTCATCTATATATCTACCTTATGCCAGTACCACAAAGTCTTAATTACTATAACTTGGTAGCAATTTTGAAATCAGGAAATGTGAGTTCTCCAACTTTGTCCCTCTTTTCCAAGATTGTTTTGGCTATTTTGGGTTCCTTTCATTTTCAAGTGAATTTTAGGATCCGCTTGTCTATTTCTGGAAAAAAAAAAAAAGGCACCTGGAGTTTTGATAAGGATGGCATTGACTCTTTTAATCAATTTGGTAATATTGCAATATTAACAATATTAAGTCTTCTGATCCATGAAGACTTAAGATCCATAGGATGTTTTTATATTTATTTAGGTCTTCTTTAATGTATTTCAGTGTTGTTTTATAGTTTTCAATATACAAGTCTTTACTTATATATACAGTCATATATATACTTCTTTTGTTAGATTTATTTCTAACAAAAGAAGTTAGAATTAGTATTTTATTCTTTATGGCCATGCACAGTGGCTCATACCTGTAATCCCAGAACTCTGGCTGAGGCAGGTGGATCACCCAAGGTCAGGAGTTTGAAAGCAGCCTGGCCAACATGGCAAAACCCCGTCTCTACTAAAAATACAAAAATTAGCCAGGTATGGTGGTGCGCGCCTGCAATCCCAGGTACTCAGGAAGCTGAGGCAGGAGAATTGCTTGAACCCAGGAGGCAGAGGTTGTGGTGAGCCAAGATCGCACCACTGCACTCCAGCCTAAACAACAAGGGTGAGACTCTGTCTCAAAAAAAAAAAAAGAAGAAGAATTAATATTTTTTATGTTATTATAAATTGAATTATTCTCTCAGGTTCATTTTCAGATTGCTTATTGCTAGTGTATAGAAATACAACTGATTTTTGTGTATTAATCTTATATTCTGTAATTTTGCCAAATTCACTATTTTTTTTTTTTTTTTTTGAGACAGAGTCGCATTCTGTCACCAGGCTAGAGTGCAGTGGTGAGATCTTTGCTCACTGCAATCTCTGCCTCCCAGGTTCTCCTGCCTCAGCCTCCTGAGTAGCTGGGACTACAGGTGTGTGCCACCACGTCCAGCTAATTTTTGTATTTTTATTTTTTTTAGTAGAGACAGGGTTTCACCATGTTGTCCAGGATGGTCTTGACCTCTTGACCTCGTGATTCACCCATCTTGGCCTCCCAAAGTGCTGGGATTACAGGCATGAGCCACTGCGCCCAGCCCGAACTCACTAATTTTGTGTAAGAGTGTGTGTGTGTGTATTCCTTAGAATTTTCTATATACAACATTATATTATCTGCAAATACAGATAGTTTTACTTTTTCCTTTGCAGTCTGGAAGCATTTTATTTATTTTTCTTGCTTAATTATCCTGTCTAGACCCCCCCAGTAAAATGTTTGTGAAACCTAACCTCCTTATCTTATTCCTAATCTTGGGGGAAAAACTTTCAGTCTTTAACCATTAAGTATGATGTTAGCTTTCTGTCTTTTACAACCTGTTTAAGATTATATTTATGTTTTATTATTTTATTATATATGGTAATAGAAAATCTAAACAATACAATAAGATATAAAGGAGAAAACAAAAACTTTATCCCCAAATCCCACCATTATCAATATACTTCAAAGTTTTTTTTCTGCATTATGTATATATGTGGAAAATATAGATAACCTTACATACAAATCATCTATTTTGTGACCAGGGTTTTTTTTTTTTCCATTAAATATTGGTTCATGGCCGTCTTTCCATGCTCATGGTCAAAGATTTGCACCATCGTTTTAGAGCTGCCCACATTCTATTTAGTAACGCTGCGGTATCATTTATGTGAGCAACTCTCTTGATGAATTCTTTTTCTTTCAATTTTTATTTATTTATTATTGTTTTCTGGAGACAGAGTCTCACTCTGTCTCCTGGGGTGGAGTGCAGTGGCACACTCTCGGCTCCCTACGACCTCCACCTCCCAGGTTCAAGTGATTCTCCTGCCTCAGCCTCCCGAGTAGCTGGGACTACAGGTGCCCGCTGCCGTACCTGGCTAATTTTTTTTTTTGTATTTTTAGTAGAGATGAGGTTTTACCATGTTGCCCAGGGTGGTCTCGAACTCCTCAGCTGAGGCAATCTGCCTGCCTCAGCCTCCCAAAGTGCTAGGATAATAGGCATAAGCCACTGTGCCTGGCCTCTTAATGAATTATTTCCCTTTTCCTCCCACTATTATAACTGAGACTGTGATGAACATCCTCATCATATCCTTCCCAACACTGTCGGATCGTTCCGATTTTTTTTCTTTGTATCTTTGTCAGATGCTCACTATAGATTTGGGGGCAGGGAACTATTAATAATATGATCAGAATGGGGCTTTAGAAAGCTAACTTTGGCATTGTCAACTTACTATGTGATCTTGGGAAAACCCTTTTTCCTTCTCTGGGCCTCACTTTTTTCATTTATGATTTGAAGAGACTAAATTACTGTTTATCAAACTTGGGTGCATATTGAAATCTCCTGCGAAGTTTTTAAAAACACAGCCATCAGAGTCCCACTGCCCAGAGATTCTGATTGAGATAGTATGGGGTGTAGCCTGGACAACAGGATTTTAAAAGTCTCCTTAGGACTAGATGATTGAAGGTCCTCCTTCAAATATTCTTCTGTCGTGGAGCTCTTACTTGGGCATCTGCTCAGAGAGAGGCTGTTGTAAAGCAGTGAAAAGATCTGTTCTTGGCATCCAGCAGACCTGAATGTGAATCCCAGCTCATTTGCTCCTGGCTGTGTGACCTTTCAACCTCTCTAAACTTCCATTTCCCTACCTTGGAGAGGAAGCCAAAATCCCCTCCCACTACTCAAGAGTTTCCACAGGTAAACGTGGTTTAGGCACTGTACTTGTGGAATGAGTGGTGATTATTGCGTTTTGTTTTGTTTTGTTTATTTTGTTTTGTTTTTTTGACCAAAGAGCCAGCCCCTGGGCAACAAAGTGGAAATGGAGATCGTGAGCATGTTGGAAAAAAACGCAACGCTTCTCAAATTCGGCTACCACTTTACCCAGCAGGGACCCCGGCTTCGGGCATCCAACGCAATGATGAACAACAATGACCTTGGTGAGTAGAAATATACTCCCTGCCCTGCCCACAGACCTGTTATTCCCTCCACCTGTGCTGGGGATGTCAAGGAACATTCTGTAGATGCCTCTCTGAGTCTTCTTGAGCCTTGATTTTCACATTGATCACGTCTTCCTTGTTTTCTGTGTTTGTACCTCATCTCCACCCTGGACTATGAGCTCCTTGACTTTAGGAGCTAAGGCTGAGTCCTCTCCGCCTCAAAGCACAGCTCAGCACAGGCTGGGCCCAGAGCACACATAAGTGTGTTCGCAGAAGGAACTGAAGTTTGGGAGAGCACAGGGCTCCCTGGGAGTATTTCCTCTTCTGAATACCCTTCTCTGAACTCATAGCATCCTCTCCAGGTCACACAGTCTAGATTTAGCCCCAAATCCCAAAACTACCTTCCAACAGGACTACCAAAATCCCGAGCCTAGGAGACTTCACATTGATTTTAAGGTAAAAGTTGAAAACATCAACTTCATAGTAAAGTAAAAGTAGGGTATATTAATTTAATCTCAATTAAAGGCATAGTTTTTCTTCTAAAAGGAAAAATAATTATGAAAGAGACATCAGGAAATTTTTAAAAAGAAAAAAATTTAAGAAAATGAAAGTATCACAATATTTTTTGATGATGAACACTTATCATATACCTATATGAACAAATAGGCATATAAGTCAACTGAATGAAAAGTTTGAGCAATCATGATCTTACTTGCAGATGCCAGTTGTTCACAAGCTCTGTGTAGTTATCCTTATGTATATTCCTGCTGGCTGCCAAAAAAGAATTTGATATAGCATTCAACAAAGGGAGCGTGACTGACAAGGCTATAGGAAAACATGAGGGGAAAAAACCAAGAAAAGCAGTAGGTCTATATCATTAACATGAATGATGATTATATTCAGCCCTGAGTTTCCTAGAACCAAGGCAGGAGGAAGTCAAACCAAGTTACAGTATTCTTATCACAGAAGAGAAGGAAGCATAATGAGTTTGAACAACAACAAAAAAAAGCTTCTTTCTGGGACTAAATTGTGAAATGAACTTGTGTTTTAAAGGACAGCATCTTCAGTGAGTTTTTCATCAGATTCAAACCTGCTCTACACAATGGTTTCCAACCCTCAATAAAATGCAAAGAGCTTAATACGAATGCTCCACTCAAAGTATGTCACTTCCTGGTGATTTATCTGAGGCCAGGTCACTACCTGGAAGCCCTCGATGAATGGAGATGAGTGCGGAGGAGTGTATGCTCAAGGCAGGTGTGCACAGACCCCACATGCACAGATAACCACAGGACTTACACTCACACACACACTTTAGATTGAGTTATTAAATTCCACAAACATATACCAAAGTTCTATAGGTTCCTGCTTTTAAGGATGTCACAGCCCAGGGGCTATTCATTCATTGCTCACTCCAAATGCTACTATTTTGTAGAGCCTCAGGTTTAGAGAAGCTCATTTTAAAAAATGTCCACATAGTCTTGGTTTATCAGAAGTGTCCTTACTTAAAAATAAGAACGAACACAAATAAAAATCATAATTATTATATTGTATCACAGATGTCATAGCTAAACTGAATTGTTGGAGAAGGCCAGCAATGAAGCCTCTGTTGGTCCAGGTGTGATCTGGCTGCAGTACCAGCATGGAGAAGCCTTGAGTTTCTATTCTATATGCAATCATCTCATGTTTGTTTCCCTCTCAGTTAAGTTTCTTCTGTGCCCTTTGGCTCCTATCTGTGGGCTAACCCAGTTTTTGTCCTCCAATGGCATGACGGTCTGGAGGTCTTGTTTCTGGGGACAGAGGCTCTAGATGAGCAAAGGTCACAGGTGCTGCAGGGGGATACCAGAATCATCTAGGAGTTGGACAAAATGGACTTTGAAAACTCCCAGTCCTGTGAATCTGAGAGTCCAAAATTCAGGCCTGACTCCCATCACCAAGAACTTTCAGAGGCCGTTGTAAGAATGTAGAATGGTAGAGCCAGGAGGACGTAGAGCTTATCCCTCCTGCTCCCTCACAAAGAAACTGGAGCCTGGAGTGAGGGTAGGGGTCTAGGCAGCGGCTCAGTCAGGTCACACCAGCTGTTAGTGACAGTAAGTATTTTCTGGGCAACTTTTGTGTGCCTAGGACCGTGCTAGGTGATAATCAGAGATAGCAGAAAGGCTACCTCTGACTGAAGAAGCTTTATAACCTTTCAGGGGGAAGAAAAACACTCAAAGGCATGCCTAAAAATTCAAGAATGCCTAGAAATTCTATCTAAACAAAGTGAGGAAATGATTAATGGAGACAGAGGCCAGTTAGGCAAAGCATCCTGGTTGGGGATGGGGCTTTAGCCAGCCTTGAAAGGAAGAGATAGGTTGATGGAGGAGGTCAAGAGGCATCCCTCTGGGGGTTCTGGAAGTATTATGAAGTAGTGCTGGGGGTACAAAGGAGAGACAGAAGGATCTAAAAGGACTGGAGGAACTGTTATAAGGAGTAAGACCTAGAAGGAAAAATAGGAGTTCACAAAGAAGGACGAGAAGAGCATTCCCAGCAGAGGGAACAGCATGAGCAACGGCAGGACAACTGAAAGTATATGGGATGTTCACAAGGAATGGGACTGGGTAGGTGTGTGGGTGGCTGCAGCCCAAGGCCTTTAGTGTCAAGCTCAGGGGCCTGGTGATGGAAGCAGGCGGGAAGCAGAAACTGTGGCAGTTTGCGGGATGGTGATGCCAGGTGATAAAAATGGGCCTCTGGGTTACCCCAGGGAACTGTGGGCAGCTGCTCCCTTGGGGTTTCCTACAGAAGGAATTAGAGATGAATCATCTCAGTGATTACAGGGAACAGAGTGCTACTTGGTGATGTAGGCTCTCTAGCTTTAAAATGAAATTTGCGCCCATCTGCTAATTTTTCTAAGAGAAATGTTTGTTTATGGCAGTGCATCAGCTTCCTCCTGACTTTACAACAGATTATTTGCATCCTACGTTAATGCCACAATGAAGTAGACAGACTTCATGTTTTCCAACTGAATATTTGTATCGTAAAAGCCTCCTGCCAGCTCCTCCTTGGGAGTGAGACTGTTAGCAGGCCTGGCAGCAGGGAGCACAGATTGGGACGCGAGCAGGCCTCTCAGGCCTCCTGCTCACTCTCACCTGCCTCTGCTGGCCCTCTGCCCATGGCTGGGGCCTCTGCAGTACTTGGGCTCCTCCTTGAGGGACATTCAGTCCCCAGGGCTATGAGGACAGGGACTGGCTCTGCAGACAGGCTGTATGCCCAGGATGCGTCCTAACCAGTGCGTCTTTGGTCCTCCTCACCCTGTGCACCAAGCTCTAAAGAGAGTGTTCCGTGATTGCAGGGCGCCAGGGCAGAGCTAAGCTGTGGATCCCATCTGCGTTTTCCCACAGCAATACCTCAGATGACTGTCATCTCCACACTATTTATAGCAAAAAGCCAGGCCAAGCATGGTACTCAGGTCCTCTATATCTGCCACTGCAGCTCTCTCTACTTAGAAAGTCTGAATTGCAGCCTCTGAGTTGACAGTTGTGTGGGCTGGGGTATCGTGTGGAGGGACAGTAATGTGTTTAAAAGCAGAAAACAGCCCTTCCTGGGAAAGTCACCATTTTACAATATTCTCAGGGAAGACCTTTGCAGCAAGCAGCCCAGACAGCACACTGCAAAGCAATTTCTAATAAAATGTATTGTCAGTTGACAATTTGTAATTGTGTATATTTATGTGATACAAATTGCTGTTATGATTTATGAATACGATGTGGAAAAATTAAGTGAATTAGCATATCATCACCTCAAACACTTTTTTGTGGTGAGAACGGTTATTTTTAGCAATTTTGAAATGTATAATACACTATTATTAGCTATATTCACCATGCTGTGTAATAGAGCTTTAAAAAACACCTTATTCCTCTTGTCCAACTGAGATTTTTATATCCTGTGGCCATTATCTCCCCATTCCCCCACCCATAGCTTTTGTAATGACAGTTTTACTCCCTGCTTCTATGAGTTCGATTGTTTTAGGTTCCACATATAATTTGTCTTTTTGTGCCTGGCTTATTTCACTTAGTATAATGTTCTCCAATTCCATTCATGTGGTTGCAAATGAACAAATCTCCTTTTTTTTTTTTTTTAAAGGAAAGGCTGAATCGTATTCCATTGTGCACATATCCCACAGTTTCTGTATCCATTCTTGTTGATAGACACTCAGGTTGATTCCTTATTTTGGGTATTGTGAATGATGCTGCAATCAACATGGAGTGAAACATCTTTTCAACTGATTTTAAATATATATCCAGAAGTGGGATTGCTGGATCCCAAATCAGTTTCATCATAGTCCCCCAACCTATCTCAGAAAAGGCAGCCAGGCACGGTGGCTCACACCTGTAATCCCAGCACTTTGGGAGGCCGAGGCAGGCGGATCACTTGAGGTCAGGAGTTCAAGCCCAGCCTGGCCAACATGGTGAAACACTGTCTCTACTAAAAATACAAAAAAATTAGCCGGGCTTGGTGGCAGGCGCCTGTAATCCCAGCTCCTTGGGAGGCTGAGGCAGGAGAATCGCTTGAACCCGGGAGGCGAAGGTTGCAGTGAACTGAGACCACACCATTGCACTTCAGCCTGGGCAACAAGAACAAAACCCCATCTAAAAAAAAAAAAAGCAAGAAAAAAAAGCCTATTCCTTTCCTCACAGCCATCCAAGCCAGAATCTGGGCCTGTTCCTAAATGTTGCCTCCATCCCAGTCAGCCAGTCACCTCCTTGCCAGTCCCAGTGTCCTGCCCCATGTTGAGCCCTCATCACACTCATCTCCTCCAATGTCCTCAGGCCCCCAGCTCCTCCAGGGAAGGCACCCCTGGCACTCATCTCCAGTCTCCTTCCGAAGCTTGCATTGTCACCCCTCCACTTAGAACCGTCACTGGGCTCCCATTGCTCTCAGTCAGGCCCCTTGACATGACTCCCAAGTCTCTTAATAATAGCTGACTCCTTCATGGCACTTACTGTGTGTCAGAGACTGTTCTGAACACTTCTCATCTCGTTAGCTCATGTAGTCCTCCCCACAACCAGGTGAGACAGGTGCTATTGTTATCCACGCTTTACAAGAAGGAAACAGAAGTCTAGAGAAGTAGGCAATTAACGTTACCCACAATCCGTGGGCAGGACCAGGATTTGAACTGGCAATCTGGCTCCAGTGCCTGGGTGCCCCACATTGGGAGATGGTCCCATCAGGACATCATCTATTGACATCCTCAAGAAGCCATCCCTTTGCCATGTTAGTACCATTCCAGGTAGCCTGAGTGCCCCCAAGTGACCAAGGAAAAACTTACCCTTAGAGAGTCGTTACTTCCAATGCCCCCAACCTTCCTATCCTCTACTTTTTCGTTGTTTAAAATTCAGTTGACCTGTTAGCTGCCATCCTGGGAAGGTGTGACCACTTCCTTCTTTATGCCTCTCATACCTCAGAGATCTGCCAGGGCATCTCTAATACTTCATATTTATCCAACAGTAGTTCTCAAATATTGTATATCTTGGTCCCTGTTATGCTGTGTCTTTACTTCTGATTCTTGTGCTTGGCACACAGCACTCAGTACATGCTGCTGAATATTTAAATGAATAGAAAGTGCTTTCCAAAAACATGATGGAAATGTTCAAATTTGGCAAGAAGTGGCAGAGGAGTTCAAGTAGCAGATGGAGGTTGGTCCAGACGACTGGAGAGCCCTTCTGGCTTTCACAATAAAAGGAGTCTCTGGCTCTTGCAATAAGCAGTGAGGAGTTTTTTTAAGAAAGTAAAGAGCAGACAGAATTTAAGGAGGATACTGGGAGACCCAGCTTTTACTCCCAGTTTTGTGACTTATTCGTAACTTGGAATAAGTTACTTCCCTCTCTTGGTCTCAACTTCCTTCATCATCAAAAAGGGAAAAAAAATAATACCCGAATAAATGGATGCCTTTCCCTTCTCTCCATCCAGTCCCTGAAAAAGCCAGTGCCAGGTGGCCAGGAGGGGTGGCTCACGCCTGTAATCCCAGCGCTTTGGGAGGCCGAGGCGGTCAGATCACGAGGTCAGGAGATCAAGACCATCCTGGCCAACATGGTGAAACCCTGTCTCTACCGAAAATACAAAAAAATTAGCTGGGCATGGCAATGCCATACCTGTAGTCCCAGCTACTTGGGAGGCTGAGGCAGGAGAATTGCTTGAACTCAGGAGGCGGAGACTGCAGTGAGCCAAGATCAGGCCACTGCACTCCAGCCTGGTGACAGAGTGAGACTATATCTCAAAAAAAAAAAAAAGCCAGTGCCAGGGGAACCGCGCACGCAGATCTGACCCAGTGTACACAATGACGGCAAGTAATGGAAAAGAACCCCCGCGTCTAGCCCTGGAGTCCTTTCTGTTCCCTCAACCATAGGCCAGGGACTTGGATTTCAGTCCTGGCTCTGCTGCCAGCTTTCAGGGACTGGGGCTTTTCTTCTGCAGGGAGAAGGAGCTAATCCTCCCTGTGAGAATCAGATGAGATATGGGTATGGAAACCCTACCCACACAAGGCTCAAATCTACTGAGGGAGGCACTGGACTGAGGCTCAAGATGAGTCAAAAGCCTTGGTTCTAGCCGGGCGCGGTGGCTCACGCCTGTAATCCCAGCACTTTGAGAGGCTGAGGAGGGGGGATCACTTGAGGTCAGGAGTTCGAGACCAGCCTGGCCAACATGGTGAAATTCCATCTCTACTAAAATCACAACAATTAGCCATGTGTGGTGGCGGGCACCTGTAATACCAGCTACTTAGGAGGCTGAGGCAGGAGAATTGCTTGAACCTGGGAGGCAAGGTTGCAGTGAGCCAAGATTGTACCACTGCACTCCAGTCTGGTTGAGTGAAACTCTAAAAAAAAAAAAAGAGGCTTGGTTACTAGCTTTATTGCTTTAAGAAAGAAATATACCCTCCTTGCCATACTTTCTCTATCCATAAAATGGGAATGGTAACAAACATTCCAGCAGCATTGGAGGGGCTCCAATGAGGCAATGAGGATGGCCCTGCTGGGCATGCCTGCACAACTACCGTGGAGATGCTTAAAAGTCTGGTTCATGTAAACCCTGTGGTCATGTTGAGCAAACCTCTTGTGCTTTTTGGGTTTTGGTTTTTGTCCCCTCACATCCACCCCTAGGAAGTCGGACATTCTGATCATCTCAGGAACTGGGCTGGCCTCACCTCCCTTGTGGGTCTGCTTTGTATGGCCAGTGTCATGCACAAGCTGATTCGGTTTTTGTTGCAGCTCGTATTCATCGATCTGGTGGCTGCAGGTCTACCGCCTCAGCTCGGGAACCTGAAGACATCTAAGTATAGACAGACTTTTTTTTCCCTCCACAATAGCTTCCTGTCTCTGCCACACTAGCAGGCCTCTCGACTGCCACCTACTGGCTCTACAGAATTCTTTGACCTTTCTCTTGTGGCTGATGGAGCTTGCTGCTTGGTCTTCATCTGCAGACACTACAATTAATTTCAAAACACTCTCCCTTATTACGACAAAAGAGCCCCTCCTGCCCCTCCCCGCATCCTCATCATCCTCTAAGCTAACGTCTCCAGCCTGCAACCTCCTGGCTAGTGCTTTCCTCTTTATGGCATTTAACTACTTTGTCACTTGAACAGTGTTGAGCTTAACTGTCTTGCCCCTGGGGAAAATGGCAAAGTTGAACATAAGGGGATACAGATACTGCAGGGTAATCTTTGGGGTGGAAGCTCTCGTTCACATAAGCAGGAGGTAGGCCAGGAGCTCCCAGACATAGCTGGGGGAAATGTTTCCACCTGGTTAAGACCCTAATCTCATTAAGAAGACTAAACTTTTAACTCTTATCTGAACTGGAGTAAAGATCTTCAACTGGGGTTTCTGTAAACAAAGAAAATAGCCGAGTTATAAACTGGGACTGCGTGGTCAGCCATTTAGCAGATTACCTGTGAATGAATCCCCACTACCACAGACCCTTACCAATGAACACTGACAAACTGGAGGGCTGTCGTACAACTCACATATACTGTCCTCTCAAAACAACAGACGTCAGGCTCTGTTAACTGATTAGTGCGAGGCTTCACAGTGCTTTCTCAGAGCAAGAGTGGTGGTCCCTGGTCTACAGGGAAAAGTGCCTTATATCTTATCTCCATTCCTTTCCAGTGAGGAAGAGGAGGCTTGCGGACCTGACTGGGCCCATCATTCCCAAGTGCCGGAGTGGTGTCTAGTGTGTGGCGGTGGAGACCATGCCTTTGAACTGGACGTGTTCTATTGATGACTTGTACTCTGCAGGGGAAACCAGAAGGCAAAATGCCGGCAGCACGAAACCCTTTTGTGGTTCAGTTCTTTATGCACTAAGGTTTTAGGCTGACTAGTGGTTTAGTTGAAAATTTTATAAAATATCGTTAATGTGAAGTTTTTCTTTAGTCACAGAAGTTGAGTCTGGTTATTATTTAAAAACTAGAAGCCCCCAAACCAGCAGATCTTACTGAAGATAATGTTCCAGCAGCAGCGACTTAGCCCCAGGAGCCCAGTTTCGATGGCCTTGCTGTGTGGTGTTTCAAGTGCATTTAAAATGTGTGACAGAAACAGCACACTCTTCCACATGCTTTTGAAGTATTATAAAACACTTTATTACAAATTTGTCTTAGCTATTAGCAAATAAAAACAGATTATCATTCTTTATTAACCCTCCTTAGAATTTTAAAAACCTCAAGATTAAAGTTGCCAAATTGATTACTGGATCAATAACACAATTTTCCCCTCAGGACAGACAGACAGACTGAAGCCACAGAACTCTGCCAAGAATCACAGAACATGAGATTCCTTTTGCTGGGTATGCAGAAATGACAGGAAAAAAAACCAATGGTGAAATTTCAAGTTTTGAAAACCAACTTTTCATTACCAATCCCAGGCAACAAACATGTCCCAGAGTGTTCTTTAAACGTCTGGGATTTATGTACAATTTAATACTGGAGTTAGAAAGAACTTTTTCCTTATTGAATGCCAACCTTATGATGGATGTGAAAATCTATGACCAAATACTTGAAAACACCTTTCTATATTGCACAGTGGGCAAATGCCTTATGTGAGGTAAGACACTAGAGGGATAAATTTCCAGTCCAACATGGCTATGGTATTTAGCAATGGCCAGCTTAGAGACTTCAGCTACTGATCTCATCACTTATTAGACAAATCACTGCTGATCTTACATCTGTATATTAAGCCTCTGTAGGACAACAGTGAAGAAAATCCAGGTATCAAGGAATTAGGAAATCCTGGCCAAACCACCCCAAGATGATTACACTGAAGCGTAATACTAGTATTGCTGCCAGATCTGTTTCTAACAGCATGTGCGTCTCTTGGGATCCAGCAAAAGTGTTAAGCCACAATGCCCTTGTGCCTTTTAATATACCACAGTGCCAGTTAAACTAGTATTTTTGTTTGTTGCTTTTGGGAGTTATTTTCCTTAGTGAGTTCAGCAAATCTCATGATAAAGGACAAGGTCAAGAACTCCAGAGCACTGAGCAGAGAGGCTGGTAATGAAAAGGTGAAGGCCTGCACACTGAACTGTAAGGCAGTAGGCAGTACAGGGTAACTGGAGGTGGGGCCAGGGCCTCAGCACTATGGAAGAGTGTCCACTGAGGCTGCACATGGCCCAGGAGTGGCACCATGTTGCAGGGACAACCATCCCCACTTGGCTTCTCCTTAAAACACAATTGCAGCTGCATTCTGCATCGCTGAAAACTGCAATATAATATTAAATCTGTTGGTCTATGTATGGCTGCGTATGTGTTTCTTGGAACCTGTGTGACAGGGACATGTGCCTGGCACACTGGCCAGAAGACTGGGCAGCCACCATGGCAGTGCTGGATGACCTGAGTAAGAATGTGTCATGTATTCCAGGTGCTGATCTAAAAACTGTGGCTCAAATGTCATCGAGCTTATATGAAGCTCTGAGAGAACATTTAAAAGCTAAGAGAGTAAGTGCTGGGGAAAGCAGAGCTATTAGAGGAAACCTCTCATAGAAACCAAACCAACAGAAAATGAAGAAGGCCACATCTTTAAGGCCACCTCTGCCTCTATCAGATGAGTTGCTGGTCTAGACCAGGGGCTGGCAAACTTCTCAGTAAAAGGCCAGACAGTACATATTTCAGATTTTGCAGGCCATATCGTGTCTGTTCCAACTATTCAATTCTGCCGTAGATCATGTGTAAAGGAATGGGTGTGGCTGTTCCAATAAACTGTAGTTGACCCTTGAACAATATGGGTTTGAACTGCATGGCTGCACTTACATATGGATTTTTTTCAACCATGCAGGTTGAAAATACAGTACTGGCAGGAGGTGAAACCTGTGTACATGGAGGGCTGATTTATCACATACGTGGGTTCTGTAGAGCCCACTGTGGCACTTGAGTATGCATGGGTTTTTATATACTCAGGCGTTCTGGAACTATCCTCCATGTATACCAAAGGATGGTTATTTCTACAAAAGCAGGAGGTAAGCCCAATGCACAGCTTGCAGATTCCCCTCAGGCGAGAGACAGAGGTTAAGGGTAGATGGCAGATGACCTTAGTGGCTTGTTTTAGGAGGCCACTCCCAGGGCCACAGCTTTCACATGTTTGCCACCAGGGTAGAAGGTCTGCTGACAAGGACAATGACTACTAACAGCCCCAGCTGCATGGCAAAGAAAGGGCATGCTGTGGCCACCAGGCTCAGGTACTATCCCTCAGCAGCTTTGGGATCCCATGCAGCTCACCTTTTTTCTGTGCTCTAGCATCATCCAAATCAGAATGTCTCATGTAAGTGGCAGACAACGCAACTCCTCCCCTCCCGCTGTGAAGTGTAGACGGCTGCCATAGCGGCAGTGGCCAGCACTGAAGTATCCCGATTTCTCTGTTTCTGCAGCCTCGCCATGCTTTCCCTGTATGGTCACCCCAAACCTACTTTTACAGAGGGCCTGGGAAAATGCCAAAGGTGCTGCTCACGCAAGCACTGGCCCATCCTCCGCAGCATCAGGCCCTGGCTCTGGGCTCACAGGCTGTTGCACATGCCGCGAAAGTTCCCTAGGTATGCGTGGCCGTCTGGCTGTGCACTCGCATTCCTCTTTAAAGTTGTCTTGCGTAGGGCCTGAAGCTTTCCTGCTCCCCTTGTCTTGACATGTGACACAACAGGCTGTGAATCCTTGTCCTTGACAGGCAGGGCAGGTCAAAACGAGCTGACGGCACTGGAGAGTGGAGCAGAGTTTATACTGGTCCCACTGGGCTCCACAGTATGAACACTCTGGGGAGGAAGGAAAACCATCATTATAAACACATGCGTTCGCACACATGTGGACAGGCATTGCTCCCTCTGCTGACTAGAATCTCAAAGATCTGTGGAACCCGGGGAAGGTTTCCAAATAGTAAGTCTTCTGTCTTCCAGCAATAACAACCAACCACCACCCCCACCACCCAGCTTATTTTTTTTGGGGGGTGACTTCTGGGAACTGTCTGCTTCCAGTATTTACTTTTTTTTCCTTTTTCCCATCTAGAGAACAGGTGGTAACTAGATGGTAATGAAAGTTTCTCTCTCTCACCAGCTATTCCAAAGATGGCCAACCACCTCCCAACCCCCTTGTTAAGTGGCCTTCTCCCCTTTGATCATTCCCTTTTCCAGTGGGGACAACACACGTAAATACAGGCAATAACCCACCTACAGTGAGCATCTGCAGTCCACACCCCTCTCCCCGAGGCCTGCGTCTCTCCTGCTGTTGCTAGGACACTTGACCATCTGATTCCTAAAACTCACACCATCTTCTTTCTCCACCTGTTTTTCCCTGATGACCTTCTGTTACCACTGATAACATCATTCTTCCTCACTTTTCCTTACCTTGCTTATCTAAGCTACCTCTGAGCCTCTTCTCTCTCCTTCATACTCACACGCAGGTACCCATCGAGTCCAGCCAATATAACCTCTGTAAAATCAAATCTACTCTTTCTACTTGTTGAGAATTTATACTCCATCTAGCTCCAAAACAGATCAGAAGTAGTGATCAATAAGAGACAACTCAAAACCACTAAAATGAAAATAAGACCAAGAAAGTAAGGGAGAGGACAATCAAACTCAAATCTTACTCAAATGTGCATGCCACCTGTGTCCACAGAGAGCTAGGAGTTCCTACAATCATGTGTGCTATGGATTTACCTGGTAGTCTGATGAAGCCTATAGATCCTGGCCTAGAAAAACTTTTTTGAGACAGGGTCTTGCTGTTTTGCCCAGGCTGGAGTACAGTGGCGTGATTTAAACTCACTGCAACCTCAACCTCCTGGGCTCAAGCAATCCTCCTGCCTCAACCTCCTGAGTATCTGGTACACACCACCATGCTCAGCTAATTTTAAGAAGTTTTTGTAGAGACATAGTGAGCTATGTTGCCCAGGCTGGTCTCAAACTCCAGGGCTCAAGCGATCCTCCCACCTTGGCCTCCGAAAGTGCTGGGATTACAGGCATGAGCCTCTGTGCCTGACCAAGAAAAATATTTTTAAATGCATAAACATGTGAGATCACAAAGGAAACCAACTATACAGAAATACAAAATATCAAAGTATTTTTCAAAGTCTGTGATATATAATAAGACGTGCCATTTATTAACATATTATATATCAACTGTTAGTGGTGGGCCTAATAACTATTTTCATATTGAAGCAGTGATGAGTATAAATACTATTTTGAGGTATCTGAGGCAACTGGAACATGATATGAAAGTACTGTAAATCCTACTGAAGACAAAGTCACAGGTACATTAATACAACTGGTTTTGTTGCCTACATTCATAACTGAAGGAAATACTTCATTTTAGTGAGGTGTTATTGAAAACAAAGATAAAATTATTTTCCCATCCAAATTCGCAGAACCCCTGAAATCTACATGTACCAGTTCCAGGTTAAGAGCCCTGAATTACCCCAGTAGTCCAACTCTTGACAGGTAGACAGGCAGGCAGGGCAGGTGAGATGATCCCCATGTTAATAGGCTTGTCTAGCTAGGAATGGTGAAGCCAGAATCCCAACCCAGGCCTCCTGACTCCTGGGCTAGGGTTCTCTCAGCTGCACTGCTGGGAAAATGGTGGCACAATGTACTTATTTTCCCTGCTTATTCAGTGCTCAGTAATGAGCACTGGCCTGTCTTCCCTGTGTCATTTTTCTAGTATGGTGAACTGACAATGTGCTTCATTTCAGTTTGGGCTTGGAGCCCATGCTGACCTACCTGACACCACATCACTGTTGTAGGACAGAGCATAGCGTTCATCAAAAACAAACAACTTCCCTTTGTAAAAGCCATCAGGAAACTCTTCCAAGTACTTGTGGATGCCACCCTTGAGCTGGAACACCGCCTTGCACACTCCCTAGGTGTGGAAAAACAACAGGAAATCTGAAGAGCCAGCAGAGACCTGTTAAGATGCTCCACGGAAGAGCGGCGCATGGCGAGGAGTGCTGACATGGAGGACTCATGGCCGCTGCTATCAGTTAGGGGCTCCTGGCTCCCACTGCGGTACACTAAGGAATTGCTGACCAAGGGGTCAAGGCACCAACTGGCTAGATCTTGCCTCCTAGTGGGATGGGTGATGACAGTAGGCAGGGCCTTCACCCTCTAGATCCTGGGAAGCCCAACTATTTTTGCTGCCCCCTAAATATAGGAAGACACCTGTTGGGACATGTAATGTTACTGAATTTGCTCTTCTCAGGATCAAGCAAAAGGATTAGGAAAAGGGAGATGTTAACTAATCTCTCCCTTTTACATTTGATGAGTCTCTAAGACTGTTAAGTGTTTTTCATATCTTGAGATTAAAGATCCTCAGATTCTGTACTTATGAACTCCATGCAAGAGCCATACGAGGGGTGAAGGCATGCTTTGGCTGCCTGGGGGTGGGGAGTACTGTGGGCAGCGGATAGCTCCAGAGGCTGCTGGTGGAGCTGTCTCCTTCACCACCATGCCCACAGTGCCCCGGGGTGGTGGCTCACCTTGGCTTTGAGGTAGGCTGAACCCCGCTCACAGCGGATGCCCCCGGTGCAGTACATCAGCACTCTCTTCTCTCTGAAAAGTTCTAGGTTTTTGTCAATGTAGCTAGGGAAGTAACTGAATTTCCTGATGTCTGGGGCTAAGCAGCCTTGGAATCGTCCCTGTAACATAGGAGCAACAAAAGGAAAATTATCACAAAAACATACCTGGTAGGAACAAAGGTTCTTTTTGTACCCAACAAACCCTACCTTAGCAAAGAAGCCCCTGCCAGTTGCTAGTCTCATCCCCACTCTGACCTTTCAACTTCAAGATCTGAACTTGAAACCGAGGCTGGTGGGCTGTGGGTCACCTTCCCAGGGTCCTCAGGGGAACTGGAGAGGCTGCTGAAAAGCAACTTTGCAAGATCCTTGATACATGCCAAAGGCAGGCTCATGGGAGTCACTAAGTATATTATGTGCCTAGATGTCTTTAATTCATATTTCTTAGACTCTCTCACCAGATTCTGAGTTTTAGGACTTGGGTTTTCTCTGAAGCTGCTAGTACTGGCAGGAGATCCATGTGGCCACAGGTGGGCACACACAAGGTCCCCTTGGGAAATATACCATACTGTGGGAATGGGGAGATCTACCAATTTAGAGAACTCAATTCTGGCTTTTACTTACTATTTTGCTTTCATAGAAGTTTCTGCAATCAAGAAGGATAGTATCACTTTGTTCTTGATTTGCCTGAGATAAAAACTTTTCTACTTCTTTATGAAATTCACTTGGGGATAAATGGATTCCTAAAATCAAACCAAAAAAATTATGTTAAAACAAAGACAAAAAAAACAAAAAACCCAAAACCCAATCACAACTCACCCAACCTGACTTACATGTTGCTTTGTTTCTTTCCACCCAAACCTCTTCCCTTCAGAATTACAACTGTCTGAAAAGAACACTACTGGATGATCGTGATGAAATAATTTAGTAATTCCAGTAATTCCAGGTATCCTCAATTTCCCTCCTCCTAAAATGAAGGCGATGAAGACCTGGTAGTTTAGAAATAACTAGTCAAAGAATTTTGCATCCTCTTGATTGGCCTAATCCTAGTGATAAAAACCAGGCAACTGGGATCTAAATTGCCATGTGAATTTGCTGGTCCATTGTATGGTCACTAATAGGTAAGGAAATGGCCACTGCTCTATTGTCACTGTACATGGAGGAGCTGGGCATGTATGTGGCTGACTACAGGCTTTGTAAACTGTTCTATATCAAGGTCGAACCCACGTTGAAGGCTAAGAACCCTGGCAGAGGCAGGTGTGAGCAAAAAGTTATGGAATAAATTTGGAATAGATACATTTTTAATGCAAAGGGGCAAGAAGAATGTGTCTAAGTGTGTGTGCATAAGTAAAAGAGAAAAGGGCAAGACGGATGGACAACAGAAATGACATATGAGAAAAAAAGTAAAATAGAGAAAAAGACAAGAAAGCTAGAAGATGGATAAGTATTAAAATACAAAGAGAAGCCTGGGGAACATAGCGAGACTCTGTCTCTATAAAAAAAATTGAAAAAAATCAGCTGGCCATGGTAGTGTGTGCCTATAGTCTCAGCCACTTTGGAGGCTGATGCAGGAGGATCCCTTGAGCCCAAGAGATCGAGGCCTCAGTGAGCTATGATCACACCACTGTACTCCAGCCTGGGCAATAGAGCAAGACTCTGTCTCAAAAAATATATATACAAAGGGACTAATAGGAGAGAACCTCAGTCTCCTGGGGCTCTTTGCCTTGTAACTCTCTAGGACAGAAATACTCCCCTATCTTTGGGGGTCCAGACATCTCAGTAGATTGTGAGGAACTTTTGGTGAATCTGCATTATGAGGTAGCCATGCCTCATGGGCAGGGGCTCTGGTGACTCAGTTACCCACCATTCATTATAAAGCTTTACAGTACCAAAGGAGCCTCATTCCCCTCAGAGCAGAACCCCAACAACCAACGAAACTGCTCCACACCAAGGAGAGATGAGGGCCCACAGCCAGGCCAAGGAATCTGGATTGCTACCTGCCTTACGGTTGTAGACAGAATGTAGTAAGGCCAGATTCTATATAAGGTATTGTCACATAATTACATGGATACAAAAAGAATGGGGGGAAAAGGGAGATTCAAACATGGGACGTAGGCCAGACATGGTGGCTCACACCTGTAATCCTAATGCTTTGGGAGGCTGAGGCTGGCAGATCCCCTGAGGTCAGGAGTTCAAGACCAGCCTGGCTAACATGGTGAAACCCCGTCTCTATTAAAAATACAAAAATTAGCCAGGTGTGGTGGCATATGCCTGTAGTTCCCAGCTACTCAGTAGGCTGAAGCAGGAGAACTACATGAAACTGGGAGGCAGAGGTTGCAGTGAGCATTCCAGCCTGGGCGTCAGAGTGAGACTCCATCTCAAAAAAAGGCCAGGCATGGGCGAGGTGGCTCTTGCCTATAATCCCAGCACTTTGGGAAGCTAAAGCAGGCGAATCACTTGAGGTCAGGAGTTGGAGATCAAACTGGCCAACATGGTGAAACTCTGTCTACTAAAAATACAAAAACAAATTAGCTGGGCGTGGTGGCACATGCCTGTAGTCCCAGCTACTCGGGAGGCTGAGGCAGGAGAATCACTTGAACCTGAAAGGCAGAGGATGCAGTGAGCTAAGATTGTGCCACTGCACCCCAGCCTGGGCAACAGAGTGAGACTCCATCTCAAACAAACATGGGACGAAAAGCAGGGAAATCTGCTAAGACTCCTACCTGCAGGGAGCTGCAGGAAACCAAACCTGTTCCCTGCTTATGCTATGATTGCAGTTGCTCTACTGGCCCTGAGAAGGATTGTTGGGACAGTGACCAGCATGGATGTGTTTAAAAGAGGTCCCTTTACCAGGTGTGGTGGCTCATGCCTGTAATCCCAGCACTTTGTGAGGCTGAGGTGGGCAGATCACTTGAGGTCAGGAGTTTGAGACCAGCCTGGCCAGTGTGGCAACACCCCGTCTCTACTAAAAATACAAAAATTAGCTGGGTGTGGTGGCGTGCACTTGTAATCCCGGCTACTTGGGAAGCTGAGGCAGGAGAATTACTTGAACCCGGAGGGGAAAAGGTTACAGTGAGCTGAAACAATGCCACTGCACTCTAGCCTGGGCAACAGAGCAAGACTGTCTCAAGAAAAAAAAAAAAAAAAAAAAGAGGTCCCTTTAAATAACTTCCTTCAAGTGAAAACACAACAGCACTGCCTAGAGCCCACTCTGCCTACAATGTCCTGCAGTGCCTAGGAAAAGTTGTAGTCACGCTGCCTCCTGCTAAGATGGGAACAGTAAGCAGACAACAGCTCTTTCTGGCCCTCATCCCCCCATGCATGAGTCTCTTTCCCAGATGCCTGTATCCATTTCCCCCTGGCTTCACTCTCAGACTTCTTTCAAATCTTTACATATTAAAAATGAACACCATGGAGTCAACCAGATCTTTGTGCTTCCTGATCAAAGAAGACAATAGTGCTTATGTAGTCTTGGTGGCGGGAGAAAAAGAAATCAAATCGGAATCTGATCAAGTCTCTAGTCCTGAGTTGTCAATACAGTAGCTTTGTGACTGGCAAGTACTTGTGCTATAAGGGTGACATACATACTGGATCTCAAGGACTTAGCATGAACAAAAAGCAAACTAATAATTTTTTCTATTGATTACATATTGAAATAATATTTTGATATATTGCATTAAGAAAACCATATTATTTAAATTAATCTCATCTAGTTTTTACTTTTAAAGATGTGGTTACTAGAAAATGTAAAATTATGTAGCTCACATTATATTTCTATTAGCGCTACTCTAAATCTAATGATCAACTTACAGGAAATAAAAAGGACAGAGAAATATACCTTGGAGACACAACTAGTATTGTCCAGATTATGGGAAACTCTAAAGGTCAAATGACCCAGTTCCTTCAAAAATAAACTGCAAGGGGAGGAAAAAAAACGGAAATAAATCTATAGGTTGAAAGACACTTAAAGAGACATACTGATGAATCACAATCAATGAATCTTATTTAAATCTAACAGAAACGAAGCTTAAAAAGTATGAGACAACTGGGAATTGAGAGACTAAACCAACTAGATATTTGATAACATGCTAAGGAATCAGTTAAAATGTTTTAAGATGTGATATCGTTTTACATCTTTTAAAACACATTTTTATCTTTTAGAGATATCTACTAAAAATATTTATAAATGAAATGGCCTGACATTGGGGTTGCCTTCAAAATAATCCAAGATGGGAGAAGGGATGGGGTATAGGTGAGGGCTGGCCATGAATCAGTTAACTGCTAAAGCTGCATGATAGGTACATGGAACGTCACTATACTATTTTCTCTACTTTTTTAATGTTTAAAATTTTTCATGGCAAAAAGTACAATAAAACTCCAAAACACCTGCCAAACAAATGTCTTTCAACCATTTACCATGGATAAGATGGGGAAAGAACATTCTAGAGCACAGTGAAAACTGCTTTGATGTTGAAAACAACTTGCTTCCTGTGGCAAAAGGCCTGCGTGCTCTATTCTGCTGATGAACTGTTTACAAGTAATAATTACACTCCTCCCAAACTGCTTGCTGTCTTTGGAAAGAGAAAACAACTACTTGCTGAACCATCACCAAGAAGAATAAGATAGATCACTCTAAGAGGTGAGTCTTCAATTACCACAGCACCACAGAGAAACAGTGTAAGCACTGGACACAGCCAAGTGTTAGCCACCCCACAGCTGCTTTAGAGAGGACTCATGACTGCTGCTGATCACGGTGCCCAGCTTTCTTATTTGTCTATCAAGTTTTGTCCATCAAGTTGTGTCCCTGTGAATTAAAGCACAATCTTCTAAAAGCAAGCATACCAGGCTTCTTGTAGGAGATCTTTTTGGGGCTGATCCCCATGGGCACGATTTCTTCAAATACACCAACACGCAATTCTGGAAAACAGTGAGCTCCTCCTTTGCTGGTCTAGCCAATGAGAAACAAAACAGAATACAGTCTTGCTGTCCCATCTCCAGGTATAAGACAAGTGCCAATATAAGAATGATGGTCTGTTTTGTAATAACGATAGTTGAAGTCTTAAAAAACCTCTAGTTAGGGCCCAGAATGTTCCAGATAATTCAACACTGATAAATACTTATTGCATACCTGCCATATGCAGGAACGTTAAGCTGAAAAGGTGTTTCTCTAGGTACAAGCATTTAATTATAAAACTGCAACACTGCTGAGCAATTCTAACATGTGATTATGCCCAGTTTTCATTCTTTTCCTATCACTGCCAGCGTGAATGCTAGGAAGGCATTTCCCATCACCTTATCACTTATTATGACAAAGTATAAAGTCACTCAAACAAAGCAGCCCACCTGTGAGAGCAACAACTTTATTCCCCCATGTGGTGTGAAGTGTTAATCTTACAATTCCAGAGTTACTAAAAACACAGTGATCTGCTGACCAGGCTGGTGGTCTCTCAAGTGAGTGAATATGTCCAAGATTTGTAGTCCCAGACTGCATGAGCTGTAACATCCTTATTTTATGAGAAGGGATACTGAGGTCTAGAGCACTAGCTGGTCCAAGATCACATGGAAACTCAATGGAAGTATGGGGACGAGCATGCTCCTTCTATCGTACTGTCTTGTAACCTAAAGGGAAAAGCGCATTTAAAGGGGAAAGGGGGCCAGGTGCGGTATCTCACATCCATAATCTCAGCACTTTGGGAGGCTGATGTGGGCGGACTGCTTGAACCCAAGAGTTCCAGACCAGCCTGGGCAACATAGTGAGACCCCGTCTCTCCAAAAAGTTAGCCAGACATGGTGGTGCATGCCTATGGTCCTAGCTACATGGGAGGATCACCTGAGCCTGGGGAGGTCGAGGCTGCAGTGAGCCATGATCATGCCATTGCACTCCAGCCTAGGTGACAGAGCAAGACCCTGTCAAAAAACAAAACAAAACAAAAAAACTCCCCAAGCCCCAGAAAATAAAGGGGAAAGGATACTTACTTGGCACTGCTTATTTCTCTACTTTGAACTCTTCTTCAATAACATGCACAGAGGCAGAAACAGATGGCTCTAGATCCATTTAATTTTCATTTTCTCTTACCTTAAAATCATCTTTACACAGGTCATCCTTAAACAATGGGAAGGAAAGCATGACTTCCACATAGAGTCTGGTAGCCAATCTGCTTCCACCAACTGTCCCATTGATTCCTTCTGTAGCAATTCGAATCTGAGACACAAGATGGTGAGAAAGAGAACAGACTGTTCTTAGTTTGGTTATCTTTCCAGGGAAGAACAACAGGCTCATGTGTGTCAATGAGTTTAACAGGAAAAGCAGACGCTGCTGAGGATACCAAAGTGTTACTGGACAAAAGATATCTGTGTTTTTCTTTTTTAAACTTTTAAGTCTGGGGTACAAGTGCAGGTTTGCTCTGTAGTAAAACTGTGTCAGGGGGGTTTGTTGTGCTGATTATTTCACCACCCAGGTATTAAGCTTAGTACCCCTTAGTTATGTTTCCTGATCTTCTCCCTCCTCCCACCCTCCACCCTCCAAAAGGCCCCAGTGTTTGTTGTTCCCCTCTATGTGTCCATATGTTCTCATCTTTTAACTCCCACTTATAAGTGAAAATATGGGCCGGGCGCGGTGGCTCAAGCCTGTAATCCCAGCACTTTGGGAGGCCGAGACGGGCGGATCACGAGGTCAGAAGATCGAGACCATCCTGGCTAACATGGTGAAACCCCGTCTCTACTAAAAAATACAAAAAACTAGCCGGGCGAG
>NW_012104621.1:1040170-1106057 GCF_000951045.1 Mandrillus leucophaeus
GCGAGGTGGCGGGCACCTGTAGTCCCAGCTACTCGGGAGGCTGAGGCAGGAGAATGGCATAAACCCAGGAGGCGGAGCTTGCAGTGAGCTGAGATTGCGCCACTGCACTCCAGCCTGGGCAACAGAGTGAGACTCCGTAAGTGAAAATACATAGTATTTGGTTTTCTCTTCCTGCGTTAGTTTGCTAAGGATAATGGCTTCCAGCTCCATCCATGTCCCTGAAAAGGACATGATCTTGTTCTTTTTTATAGCTGCATAGTATTCCCACATTTTCTTTATCCAGTACCACATTTTCTTTATCCAGTTTATCACTGATGGACATTTAGGGTGATTCCATGTCTTTGCTACTGCAAACACTGATGCAATGAACATATGCATACATGTGTCTTTATAACAGAACAATTTATATTCCTTTGGGTACATACCCAGTAATGTGATTGCTGAATCGAATGGTATTTCTGTCTTTAGGTCTTTGAGGAATTACCACACTGTCTTCCACAATGGTTGAGCTAATTTACACTCCCACCTATAGTGTATAAGCATTCCTTTTTCTCTACAACCTCACCAGCATGTTATTTTTTCACTTTTTAATAATAGCCATTCTGACTGGTGTGAGATGGATACCTGTTTGTTTGTTTGTTTGTTTGTTTGTTTGTTTTTGAGACAGAGTCTCGCTCTGTTGCCCAGGCTGGAGTGCAGTGGCGCGATCTCGGCTCACTGCAAGCTCCGCCTCCTGGGTTCACGCCATTCTCCTGCCTGGCCAACATGGTGAAACACCATCTCCACTAAAAATACAAAAATTTTTAGTAGAGTAGCTGGGACTACAGGCGCCCACCACCACGCCTGGCTAATTTTTTTGTCTCTTTTAGTAGAGACGGGGTTTCACTGTGTTAGTCAGGATGGTCTTGATCTCCTGACCTCGTGATCCACCCACCTCGGCCTCCCAAAGTGCTAGGATTACAGGCGTGAGCCACCGCGCCCGGCCACCTGTTTGTTTTTTAAGACAGAGTTGTGCTCTGTTGCCCAGGCTGGAGTGCAGTGGCACAATCTTGGCTCACTGCAGCCTCCACGTCCTGGCTTCAAGTGATTCTCCTACCTCAGCCTCCTGAGTAGCTGGGATTACAGGCATGCATCACCAAGCCCAGCTAATTTTTGTATTTTTAGTACAGACAGGGTTTCGCCATGTTGGCCAGGCTGGTCTCGAACTCCTGGCCTCAAGTGATCTACCCGCCTTGGCCTCCCAAAGTGCCAAAGTGCTGGGATTATAGGCACAAGCCACCGTGCCCAGCTGGATACCTGTATTTTTCTAAAATGGCATAGCCTACAGTTCCGATGAGGTATTCTGTTTCATACGTGCTGAACACAAGAATGTGAATAAAACTCCTGGAAAGCCCCATTTGCTATGGAGCTACAATGGTCCAACAGCCAAAGAAGTGAATTCTGAGCTTAATCTAAATCCAAGTAGCTCAACAGAGTCCTCCACAGAGGTCAGCAGATCTAGGATCAAGATTAAGCTCTGCCACTCACTTGCATGTAGCTATGAGAAAGTTAATTGACTTCTCTGAACCCTAATTTCTTTATATGAATAAAAAGAGAACTAAAGAGCACCAGAAATTAAAAGAATTGCTGAGGGGACACTACCAAAAGCCTAAAGCACAGAGCACATCTGAGGGCAGAGGGCATACATCAGCATGTATCTCTGCATGGTGTTTGGAGGACAGCCCACCACTGCAAACCCATCCACTGGAATATAAGTTCCACATGGGTTTGTGTCTGTTTTGCTCACCGGCATATCCCCTAGAACAGTGCCTGCCACATAGTAGGCACTCAATACATATTTGTTGAATAAATGACTGTGCATCCATATTTGGGGCTCTTTGGCATCTCAAGCCCCATATTCTCTGTGAAATGCTCCCCTGGTTAGGGGACATTAGAGCCTGGGGTAAGGCCCCAGCCTTAAGGGGTACTGCTCTGGAGGCCCTGTAGAGTTGGTTGTTTTCACACTACAAAATCCTGTGGATGAGTTTAAAGATGGATCATCTCTAAAGGGAACTGAGCTCTCTAAAGAAAAGTGCTAGCAAGCGCAGCACATGTGGTATCATGGCGCCGTCTGGAAATAGAGATGATTTAACTCAAGGTCCTATATTGTTCTAGTCATATAATACTGATATCTACCCGTACTTGGTAATTTGAAAATTTTTAATGGCTGCCCTTTTCTAGGGTCCAGAGAAGACACAAGTTGATGCCTCACTTGATCAATTCTTTAAGGTATGGATATGAAACAAGATTCATGGCATAAGTCAATGCCAACTCATTGGTAGTCGTATATAATTTTAAACTTTGAAAGTTAACATAAAAGACACAAACATATGCATGTGTGTAATGTAATCAGAGAATATTTTAGGAAAATAAAAGCCACTGATAACCCTACATGCCTAGATGATCCTTACTAACATTTTGGTACACACAACCTTCCATGTTTATACATGCACTTCTGGTTTTGTCATGAACATGCATTCATTCCTTCATTCTATCTTCTCCAAATATCCACTGAGGGTCTACTACATGCTAAGCTCTGTTCCAGCACTGAGAATACATCAATTAATTAAGACCAAAATTCCTGTCCTCATGAAGCTTATGAATGAAGATTATACTTTCAGATACTAATCAATTCTTTGAAAAGCAGAAAAGGATAGAACGTGATGAGATCTGGAGAGGACTACTTCAGACTGGAGCTCTAAGGAGACAATATGTGAGGCGAGATCTGAAGTGGAGTATGCGCCATGTGAAGGTGCAGGGGAAGAGCACTCTAGAGAGGAAGGAAACAGCAAATGTCAATACCCTGAGCTGGTAAATGATCCTGGCAGGTTCTAGAAAATCAAGAAGCAACTTGGAATCACACCTCTATGTACAGTACTGTAAAATGTTTTCCAGAGTTCCATGACAAAGATTCCAGATCACATCCAGACTCCTTGAGAAACAGTGCTGCGGTCTAGTAAAGCCAGTTCCGGGCATGGGAGAGGGAAGCAGGAAGCCCATGACATCTCTGCTACACAAGCTACTGTCCCCACTACGAACTTATAGTGGACTACATAGAAAAATAGAGCCCAATCAGTGTAAGAGTTAGAAAACCCACTCCAAAATGGTTTCTGACTACAGCAGGTAAGATGAAGTATGTACATCTAAGCACCTCTCTTTGGGTAGGCTAGTAGATTCTTTTCTAATTTATTTTAATCTCAGAACCCAAAGAAAAGACAAGTACATCTGCTCCCTACATAGCTAGGGCAGAGCATGCTCTAAACTCATGCACTAGACTTTGAACCCCCAGGATTCTCTAACAGAAATCCTTCAAAGCTCCTTAGTGAGGAAGGCCTTACATGAAAGAAATTGAGAACAATTAGCATTTATTCAGCACTTGCTATGAGACAGAAGCATTACATTATAATCCTGAAAGGCAGATATCATAATCCCCATTTTACAGAAAAGGAAACAAAAGCTCAGAGAAATCAATTAACTTGCCCAAAGGTACAGTTGATAGCTGGTAAATCTGGGATTCAAAACCAGATCTTACTGACTCCCAATCTTACCACTTTTCCTTTCTAAAGCCTTCAATGTATCCCTTCAAATTTTTTGAGGCAGTAAGGAATACACAGCAATAGGGTAGAGGCTTTTCTCCCATAATTCCACAACTGTCAAGTTCTTCTCTTTCCCTACTTAGGCACCGATATTTTGCCAAATCTCCAAACACAAAACTCTCATTAAACGGGCATGTAGCCTTGACACCTAGGAATTTGTATCCAAGATCTAGGCAAGTACTGCCACCTAATGGGTAAGATCCTTCATTGCTAATTTAGCACTTGGGTTGGGCCAAGAATAATAATCTGCCTCCAAACCAAGAGGTTGTTTTCATACTTTGTACATTCAGGTTTACTGTGAGAGTATCCATCTTTCAGGGTGTGGAAGTTTTCTGAATAGGAATGGTGATGAATGTATTCATTCTACAAATAAATATTATTTATTTATTTACACCAGGAATTGTACTAGGAATTAGGGATACAGTGGTTGAAAAAAAATACAGCTTTTCGCTTTAGGAGCTTACAGACTATGGGAGGTCACAGATATTAAAATAAAAGTTACGAATGGACAAATACTATGAAAAATAACTACAAGATGCCATGAGAGAGTGCACTGGGAAAAATGAATTTCGATTGACAGGAAAGGTCTCTTTGAGGAAGTGTCGTGAAAATTGAGAACTAAGCTTGAGTAAAAGCCAGACTGAGGAACAGAGTAGGTGTAAGAGAGCTTCCTGAAGATAGTTTGCTTGTAAAAAGGCCCAAGGACAGAAAAGAACTCGGTGGGTTGCAAAACACTGAAAGACCATGTTGCTGGAGTATAATGAGCAAAGAACAGTATCAGATGAGAGGAAAAGGTAAGAAGGGGCCAACTCATGCAGGAACCTAAGGGCATTTTTAAGGCACTGGTTTTCCTCCACATGAACTGGAAGTGGCAGCCACTGAAAGAGTTTGAGGAAGGAGTGATATGATTTTATTTACCTTTTAGGATCATTATTGTTGTGTGGAGAATGGATTAAGTGGCAGGCAGGGATGGCAAGTAATTTGAAAGCTACTGCATGGACTGGGTAAGAGAGGGTGGTGGTTTCGTCTAAAGTGATGAGTGTGGAAGAGAGAAGGGAATGGAATTAAGGAATATTTGAAGAGGTGGAAATGGCAGGACTTGGTGATGAACTGAAGGAGGTAAATGAAAACATTATCTATTAGAAAACATGGATGTGAAAAATACCACTGATTGATCAATTCAGACCTGGGCCATATGTTGGGAAAGACGAAACAAAGCAGCACAGTGTCACAACTAAAGGGGGTTTCAGGGGGAAACTAGTTCACTTCCCTTTGATTTAAATTTTGAAAATCATATAAAAGACATAGACATATGCATATGTGTAATGTTATCAGATAATATTTTAGGAAGATAAAAACCATCGATAATCCTACATGCCTAGATGATCCTTACTAACATTTTGGTACACACAACCTTCCATGCTTATACATGCACTTCTGGTTTTGTCATGAACATGCATTCATTCCTTCATTCTATCTTCTCCAAATATCCACTGAGGGTCTACTACATGCTAAGCTCTGTTCCAGCACTGAGAATACATCAATTAATTAAGACCAAAATTCCTGTCCTCATGAAGCTTATAAATGAAAATTATACTTTCAGATACTAATCAATTCTTTGAAAAGCAGAAAGGGATAGAACGTGATGAGATCTGGAGAGGACTACTTCAGACTGGAGCTCTAAGAAGACAATATGTGAGCCGAGATCTGAAGTGGGGTATGTGCCATGTGAAGGTGCAAGGGAAGAGCATTCTAGGAGACGAAGGAAACAGCAAATGTCAATACCCTGAGCTGGTACATGACCCTGGCAAGTTCTAGAAAAATAAGAAGCAACTTGGAATCACACCTCTATGTTCTATAAAATGTTTTTCCAGTTAATATATCATGAACATTTCCCTATACCGGGCTCGGCAAATTATCCTTGCTTTTGCATATAGTTTTATTCAAACACAGCCATCTAATTATTTTACATATTATCTATAGTTGCTCTCATGCTATAACAATACTGAATAGTTTTTTGTGCAAAACCTAAAGTATCTACTATCTGGGTACTTCAAGAAAAAGTCTGCTGACTCCTGGTTTATGCTAGTAAATATTCTTATAAAATACGACGTTAATAGCTGCCTAATATTTTCCTTAAATGCCCAGCAGAATTTCCCTAACTTCTAAGAACTCAAGAGTGAATCTTTTTTACAATGAGCACAGCATTTGCAATCCAAGGTTGGCAGGCAAGATGAACCCAGTGAAGGAAGGAATATAGGAGAAGGTGTTACCTTGCCTGTGAGGCGCAGGTGCTGACACAGAGCTGTCTGCCAGGCACAGATCCACTGGGGATCCTCCAGGTCACGGTAGCAGTAATAAAGGAGCACCTCCCCTTCTTCATTGCCCTGGCCACTACAAAATGAAAATCCGAGGCAAAGAGCATTTGAGTCGCTGACGTAAAGAAGTCACAATTCATACAGTACACGAGGGAAGGCTAAGATGAAGACACTCATGCCTGCCTTTGCTCTGATTATTGTTCTCCTGAAACGAGAAGCAACTTCTTTTTATATTTGCTCTACAGAAGACAGTATCTGCACTGAACTTACTTTACAAAAAGTGAGTTTACTTTGATCCCTCATTTAATGGTCACATCCAAGAGACAGGTATCAGTAACTCCAATTCATAGAAAAGTTAGAAATTTGGTTCCATTCTGGCTTATCCTCTCACATAAGGCAGTATCTGTATGAATCATCATACAAAAAAGTTTCACTTCCATTTTTTCTTATAACCCTCTTTCTATGATGCAGGTTATTATTATCCCCATTTTACAGTTGAATAAATTGAGGCCAATTCCTCCCAAGTCAGCCAGCCAGAAAGTGATAGTAAGGACTTAAACGCCAGTCTTCTGACACCAGATCTATACTCTTTCTACTGCACTGTGCTGTAATACTAACTAGCTGGGCAGGTCTTTCATCACTTCTGGGCCTTGGTTTCCTCATATGTAAAATGAGAGAATGGAAATAAACTATATTTTCCAAAGTGTGTTATGAAGCTGTTCTATAAAATCATATTTGGAAACCCTACAGACAGTATCTCCCTCCTTAAGAATCCCAGCAAAAGCCTCTAAAAGGCTCTGAGAAGTCTTGCAGTAACAACATTTTGACTGAGTGCTTCCCAAATTTGTCTTTAATACCCCTTTTCTCAATACCTTGTTAGCATCCTCTAGAACTAGTGTCCCACAGAACATATTTTAGGGAATGTTACAGTACAGGACAATTAAGGTACTATCCAGCTCTGGAGTCTGATTCTCTCATCAACAGCCTCATCATATTTCAGGACCTAATCTCCTCCATGCTTTCCATGCTCCTCCATGAAACCTTCTTATCTATTTTAGATCCTATTTTCCTTTCTCTAAGTTCCTATAACAAATTATTCTCTGTATCATACAATTCAACTGATAATTATGTAACCTGTATCATCTGCTAATTATCTCATGTGTCTTTTTCTTTGTTTCTCTAACTACTAAGTAACTTCCCTAAAGTGTGGGGCCATATGAAATGGAAGGGCCATATCTGTATAGAACAGTGTAGTTCACAACTGCTCATACTATCACCATCCTATTATATAACTCATTCCGCAGTACTGGGAGGTAGGCAAGGCAGGCATTATTATTCCAATTTTAGAGGTGAGGAAATGAAGGTACAGAAAATTTTAGTGACAAGCTCAAATGTGACTTCTACTTAAATTTGCTTTCTTTCTGCTTTCCAATAAGCAAAAGGGAATGTGGTACTGAGTAGTAATTACAAAAATTTATCAAATTTGGACTACAGTTGACCCGTGAGCAACATGGGTTTGAACCGTGTGGGTCCACTTATTTGCAGATCTTTTCGTGCCTCTAGCACTCATGAGGCAACAAGACCAATCCCTCTTCCTCCTCAGTCTACTCAATATGAGGGTGATAAAGACCTTTACGAAGAGCCACTTCCACTGAAAAAACAGTAAATATATATTACGATTTTCTTTTTCTTTTTTTTTGTAGGGACAGGGTCTTGCTATGTTGCCCAGACTGGTCTTGAACTCCTGGCCTAATGTGATCTTCCTGCCTTGGCCCTCCACAGTGCTGGGATTACAGGCATGAGTCACTGCACCTGGCCTCTTATGATTTTCTTAATAACATTTTCTCTAGCTTACTTTAATACAGTACACAGTATACAATATACATAATACTGAAAAATGTGTTCATTGTTTACATTATTGGTAAGGCTTCAGTCAACAAGAGGCTATTAGTAAAGTTTTGGGGGAGTTAAAAGTTATATGTGAATTTTCAACTGCCCCAATCCTTGGATTCCTGACCCCGCGTTGTTTAAGGGTCAACTGTATTTCTATTTACTAAATAGTTCAAGAATTGCTTAAAGTCAGAAATTTGTCCTCTGGAATTCTGCAATATGACTTGGTGAGTTTTTCAGAGCCACGATCTAAACATCTAATCCTATGATTCAGTTTTAAAAGTTAATATACTTCCTAAAACATATTCAGCTCAGAAAACTGTATTTGGCAATAAAAACCTGATATTGTTTGGCTGTGTCCCCACCCAAATCTCATCTTGAATTGTAACTCTCATAATTCCCACGTGTCACTGGAGGAATGCAGTGGGAGGTAATTGAATCACGGGGGTAGGTCCTTCCCATGCTATTCTCAGTGAATACGTCTCACGAGAGTTGATGGTTTTAAAAATGGGAGTTTCCCTGTACAAGCTTTCTCTCTTTGCCTGCTGCCATCCATGTAAGATGTGACTTGCTCCTCCTTGCCTTTCACCATGATTGTGTGGCCTCCCCGCCATGTGGAATTGTAAGTCCATTAAACCTCTTTCTTTCGTAAATTACCCAGTCTTAGGTATGTCTTTATCAGCAGCATGAAAATGAACTAATACAATAAACTGGTACTAGCAGAGTGGGGTGCTGCTGAAAAGATACCCAAAAAGGTGGAAGTGATTTTGGAACTAGGTAACAGGCAGAGGTTGGAACAGTTTGGAGGCTCAGAAGAAGACAAGAAAATGTGGGAAAGTTTGGAACTCTCTAGAGACTTGTTGAATGGCTTTGACTAAAATGCTGATAATGATAAGGACAATGAACTTCAGGCTGAGGTGGTCTCAGATAGAGATGAGGAACTTCTTGGGAACTGGAGCAAAGATGACTCTTGTTATGTTTTAGCAAAGAGACTGGCGGCATTTTGCCCCGCCCTAGAGATTTGGGGGAACTCTGAACTTGAGAGAGATGATTTAGGGTATCAGCAAAGCATTCAAAAGGTGACTCGGGTGCTGTTAAAGGCATTCAGTTTTAAAAGGGAAGCAAAGCATGAAAGTGCAAAAAATTTGCAGTCTGACAATGCAATAGAAAAGGAAATTCCATTTCTGAGGAGAAATTCAAACTGGCTACAGAAATTTGCATGAGTAATGTGGAGCCAAATGTGAATCCCCAAGACAACAGGGAAAATGTCTCCAGGTTCTCATGACAGCCCCTCCTATCACATGCCTTGTTGCGGGAAGTCAGGGACCCCGAACGGAGGGACCAGCTGAAGCCATGGCAGAAGAACATAACTTGTGAAGATTTCATGGACATTTATTAGTTCTCCAAATTAATACTTTTATAATTTCTTACACCTGTCTTTACTGCAATCGGGAAATATACATTGTGAAGATTTCATGGACATTTATCACTTCCCCAATCAATATTCTTATAATTTCCTATGCCTGTCTTTACTTTAATCTCTTAATCCCATCATCTTCATAAGCTGAGGATGTATGTCACCTCAGGATCCTGTGATGATTGCATTAACTGCACAAACTGTTTGTAAAACATATGTGTTTGAACAATATGAAATCTGGGCACCCTGAAAAAGAACTGGATAACAGCAGGGCCGGACAGAACAGAGTCATATTTTTCTTATTGCAGAAAACGAGTAGGAGAAATATCACTGAATTCTTCTCTCAGTAAGGAATAACCCTGGGAAGGGAATGCATTCCCTTCCCAGGGGGTGCCTACGTACAGCCGCTCTGCGGGGTGTCTACCTTATACAGCTGAAGGTAAGGGATGAAACACACCCTGGTCTCCTGAAGTGCCCCCAGGCTTGCTAGGATCAGGAAATTCCAGCTTGGCAAATTCTAGTCAGACCGGTTCTCTGCTCTTGAACCCTGTTTCCTGTTAAGATATTTATCAATGACAACGCGTGCACAGCAGGACATGAAACCTCATCAGTATTTCTAATTTCACCCTGGTCTTGTGATTTTGCTCTGCCCTTCTGCCCTTGTGACCTTTTATTGCCATTTGAAGCATGTGATCTCTGTGACCCACTCCCTATTCGTACACCCCTCCCTTTTTGAAATTCCTAATAAAAACTTGCTGGTTTTGTGGCTCAGGTGGGCATCACGGAATCTGCTGACATGTGATGTCACCCCTGGAGACTCAGCTGTAAAATTTCTCTCTTTTGTGCTCTTTCTCTTTATTTCTCAGATCCGCCGACACTTACGGAAAACAGAAAAAAACTATGTTGAAATATTGGGGGCTGGTTCCCCCGATAATGCCTGAGTGTCTAGGAGGAAAATGGTTTCATGGGCTGAACCCGGGGTCAGTCTAGGGACTTGGTGCCCTGCATCCCAGCTGCTCTAGCTGTGGCTGAAAGGGGCCAATGTAGAACTCAGGCCATGGTTCCATAGGGTGCAAGCCCGAAGCCTTGGCAGCTTCCAGGTGGTGTTGAGCCTGTGAGTACACAGAAGTCAAGAATAAGGGTTTGGGAACCTCTGCCTAGATTTCAGAGGATGTATGGAAACACCTGGATGCCCAGGCAGAAGTTTGCTGCAGGTGCAAGGCCTTCATGGAGAACCTCTGCTAGGGCAGTGTGGAAGGGAAATGTGGGGTCAGAGCCCCAACACAGAGTTCCCCCTGAGGCACCACCTAGTGGAGCTATGAGAAGAGGGCCATGGTCCTCCACACCCCAGAATGGCAGATCCACTGACAGCTTGTACCGTGCACCAAAAGGCTGCAGACACTCAACCCCAGCCTGTGAAAGCAGTCAGGAGGGAGGCTATGCCCTGCAAAGCCACAGAAGCAGAGTTGCCCAATATCATGGGAACGGACCTCTGGCATCAGCATGACCCGGATGTGAGAGATGGAGTCAAAGGAGATCATTTTGGAGCTTTAAAATTTGACTGCCCCGCTGGATTTAGGACTTGCATGGCGCCTGTGGCCCCTTTGTTTTGGCCAATTTCTCCCATTTGGAATGGCTGTATTTACTCAATGCCTGTGCTCCCATTGTATCTAGGAAGTAACTAACTTGCTTTTAACAGGCTCATAGGCGGAAGGGATTTGCTTTGACTCAGATGAGACTTCAGACTGTGGACTTTTGAATTAATGCTGAAATAAGACTTTGGAGACTGTTGGGAAGGCATAATAAATGTAAGGACATGATATTTGGGAGGGGCCAGGGGTGGAATGATATGGTTTGATTGCGCCCCCACCCAAATCTCATCTTGAATTGTAACTCTCACAATTCCCATGTGTCATGGGAGGACTCCAGTGGGAGGCAACTGAATCATGGGGATGAGTCTTTCCTATGCTGTTCTTGTGATAGTAAGTCTCACAAGATCTGATGGTTTTAAAAACAGGAGTTTTCCTGCACAAGCTCTCTCTCTTTGCCTGCTGCCATCTAGGTAAGATGTGACTTGCTCCTCCTTGCCTTCCACCATGATCATCAGGTCTCCCCTGCCATGTGGAACTGTAAGTCCATTAAACCTCTTTCTTTTGTAAATTGCCCAGTCTTGGATATGCCTTTATCAGCAGCATGAAAACAGACTAATACAAAACCCTTTTTCAAGCTCTGACATTACATAGGGTAGAGGAATAATTAATGTCTGTGTCTTCCCACTTGTTTTTGAAAATAATGTAATTTTCTTTCTTTACCTCTCCTCCCTAGAGAACATATAGAATGGTCTCCAAGAAACCCTGCAAACATGCTGGATGCAGAGGCTCATGCCTGTAATCCCAGCACTTTGGGAGGCCAAGGTGGGCAGATCACCTGAGGTCAGGAATTCAAGACTAGTCTGGCCAACATGGTGAAACCCTGTCTCTACTAAAAATACAAATTAGTTGGGTGTGGTGGTGCGTGCCTGTAATCCCAGCTACTCGGGAGGCTGAGGCAGGAGAATCACTTGAACCTGAGAGGCAGAGGTTGCAGTGAGCCAAGATCACGCCATTGCACTCCAGCCTGGGTGACAGAGCGAGACTCTGTCTCAAAAAAATACCAAAAAACAAAAAAAAACACAAAACCTCGCAAACAATGTCAACTGACTGGGTATATGCTGCTGCACAGGCTACGGTCTGTGGCTACATATAGTATGTATGTTATTGGCCTAACTTAGGCCTCTAGAATTCTGTGCCTTAAGGATCTAGCTGTTGCCAGTAGTTAAGATCCTGACAGGATGGGTAAAGTGCAGGCAGTGGTGCTAGGTAATACACACTAAAAAGTAACAACTCTGAGGTATGGTGCCCAGCCTCCAAGATGATCCCTGATGACCCTGCCTCCTGGTATTCAGACCCTTGTGTAGTTCTCTTCTACAGTGTACTGAGGTTAGTCTATGTGACCAATAGCATCAATAAAAAGTGATGGCATGGCAATTCTAAGATTAGGTCATAAAAGATTGTGGTTTCTGTTTTGGTGTCTTTGTCTCTCAAAATCACATGCCACATCATGACAGCACTCAGGCAGCCTATGAAGAGACCCCCATAGAGAGGAATGGAGGCCTCTGACTAAAAGCCACTGAAAAAACAAGCCTGCCACCAACCACATGAGCAAACCTGGAAACAGATTTACTGGCCCCAGTCAAGCAATGAGATGACTGCAACTTCATGACAGACTCTGAGCTAGTACCACCAACTATGCTGCGGCTGGATACCTGACCCTCAAAAACTGAAATATTGTTTGTTGTTTTAAGCTGAATTTGTTACACAGCAATAATACAGAGGGTTTGGATCTAGAATTAGGAGAGAGGGAGGAGAGGTAACAGAATAGTAAGTCTGAGCCTTCTTAGTAAAAAGATAAACTTTTATACCTTCCTACTTAAGTTCATCCTGATGGCATCAAAGCACTCAGAAAAAGTTCAATCACATTCACTATACTCTATTTAATTATGTCTGAAAGATTCCAGGAAAAAAAAAAAAAAGGTTAAATCAAAGAAAGTTTAGATGCTTTAAAATGTAAGCTACATTTACCTGCTTTCTGAAAAATTCACTATGTGCAATGCTACATTCCCCAATAAACCTAGTAAATGATGCATTTTTTCTGGATACGTATATTTGAAATCATACAGATAATGATATCTAGCTTAAAACCCCCTTTTTTTTTTTGCTTAGTTTTTCCTGTCCTATTTATTTAAAAATGTTTAAAGCATGGCACAGTTTACAAGTGAAATACACAGATCTTAAGTGTAAAGTTTGATCATTTTTGACACAGGTACACCTGTGTAATCCACACCACTATCAAAACCAGAACATTTCCAAGACCTCAAAAAATCTCTTGTGTATTCCCAAACTCTCTGCCAGAACCCTTCTATCATTATATATTAGTTTTGCCTTCAAGTATAGGAAATCAGAAAATATGTATTGTGTTGTCTGGCTATTTTCACTCAGCATAAGGATTTTCTCATTCACCCATAGATGTTCTTGAATATTAGCGGTTCACAGCACTTTATTGTTGTGCAGTATTCTTACATGACTATACCAGTTTATTCATTCCCCTGTTGATGGATATTTGCAGTTGTTTCCAGTTTTTGTTATTATGAATAAAACTGCTGTGAGCATTCTTGTACAAGGCTTTCTGTGGACATGTTTTTATTGCTGTTGGTATTACATCAAGGAGTGGGCCACAGGAACGATGCATGTTTAAGAAACCGCCGAACACTTTTCCAAAGTGGTTGTGCCATATTACATTCCCACCAGCAGTGACTGGGCGTTCCAGTTGTTCCACATCCTCATTCACATTTGACAGAGTTGGTCTTTCTCACTTTAGCCATTTTAATGAGTGAATTGTAGTATCTCATTGTGGTTGGAAAAATACTTTAAATCAAACCGAAATACAGAATGAAAATCTTACCTTATCAGCTCATCAGGGTTAAAGCAGCTTATATCAGGGAGCCAAGCAGACATTTCATGACTATGTGGAAGGCACTCTTTTAGAGGATTCTTTTCATCTGCAGACGAAAGACTCTTTGAGGAGCTCAATGTCACAGCCAGTTGCTTTAAAATAGAAGCTGTCTGGTGATAAATTTCATCAGCATGTTGTGTTGCCACATGTCTATGGATGCTGATTTGGTCTGTGAAAAGTTGCTGACAGCATTTCCACAATTTTTCTTTACATTCAAAACTCCTTTTTGTCGGAACTTCTTTGGTTTTGACAAAAAGGGCAAAGGCCTGCAATTAGATTTCAAATACTAACACTGTTAAATAACCCTAGGTTTACGGCTAATAGAAGTTTCACTGAGATTCCTTATATTATCTTTCCACAGGGGCTTCCAGTTTTATGTTCCATTATGTTATACAATTCTCTGAGGAGTAACACGTCTCTTATTAGTAAGCTTTAGAAGAGACTATTAGAGAAATTAAAACTACACTTTATATTGAGGAAGTTAAATAACTCTCAGCATAATTTTATTCTCAGGATATAAGGCTCTAAGTTACACTGGAATATACATAATACAGTTTGGTCTAAAATATTACAAATAACACTATCAGCTATTTTCGAAAGGAATAGGGAAAGTAAATTATGAAGTATGCTTACCATGGAATATTAAGCAGTCAGTTTTAAGTTATATGGAAAAATATTTATGATATAATATTAAGTGAAAAAAATTGGATAAAATTTGCTTATGTAATGTAATCTCAACCACATTATAAAGTACATTGAAAAAGACTGGGAAGAAACGTACCAAAATGTCTTCTTTCTTAGAAAATAATATTACTGTTTTTATAAAAATTATTTATGCTTATTGTAAAACAAACAGAAAATTCTCTTAACCAGTTACCAACTGATGAACATTCAGATTGTTTCTAATATTTGCAGTTAAAAGCAATGTTGAATGAGCATTCCATGCATCCGTCTTTCTGTATCTTTAATCACCTACTTAGAACATCCAAAATAAAAATTGAGGGGTCAAAGAGCCTTAAATTTTAATCTGTAATAGTGACTTCCAGGAAAAATGTACCAACTTATACTCTAACCAGAAAAGCATGTGGGTGCCATTTTATCCACAGCCTCACTGAGTTCTACCAGTATCATCAATATTTTTAATGTTGGTCCAAATGAAAGGCAAAAGAAATGCTACCCTATTTTTTTTTTTAATATCTTTGATTAGTAGTAATGCTGAATACTTTTTCCTGCTTATTCTATTTGTTTATTTCTGGCTTGTCTGTTCACATCTGTTGCCTATTTTTCCATTACGGCATTTATCTTCTTACTGAAATGGAAGTGTTTTTAGTGATCTTTTGTTGATCATAGTTACCAACTTTTTTCTTCACTTGTCATTTGGTTTTCAACTTTATGGGTTTTTTTTAACCTGGGGGGTGGGGAATGAAAACTAATCCATCTGTCTAGGATTCACCCTCCTCAAGTACTCCACCATGGCTATTTCAGGGCCACACTTGCCTATGATTACCCTTTGCCTGGGATTACCCTTTGCCTGGGATGGAATTAACATCACTGGTTAATGTCCCTGACTAGACTGGACCTTGAGCTGGAGAGCATCCTTGATAAGCTACTTCCAAATGTATCTGCATTAACCACACACACATGATCATGAAACATTCATAGGAATTCTACCTTTTTCTTTGCAAATGAGTATTTCTTTTTTGTACTGCCATCTAATTCTGCTTTGAGACTGCTGCTGGGATTAATAAGACTCGTATATTTTAAATCCAGGTCAGAAAATCTTAAAATGCAGGTCTCCACGTCATCTCCTTGGTCTGGTGAAGTGGAAGAAGGCATCTGGTTGGTTGCAACAGTGAAGCAGATATTCCTTTCAGTTAAAGACCTCCTAGAATATAAGTAAGAAAGAAGCAGCCATGCTAGTCTTTGATTACTTCTTGAAGAAGATATGAAGCTAATCAATCATGCAAATTAGCATGGGCAAAGTAGCCCAAGCTAAGCATTCATTTACTTACTAAATCAATAGTATTTACTTAGCAACGACTCTAAGTCAAGCACTATTCTACGCACTGAGAATACAGCAGTAAACAAAAGCAAAAGTTTCTGTCTGCTTAGAGTTTACATTCCAGTGGGGTGAAGTAAACAAGTGGATAAATTGATTTTTTATTTTTAAAGTCAGATGGTGAAAAGGTTATAAAGAATGACCAGCAGGGTAGGGAGGCAGTGATGGAGGAGCCCTTCGAACACAGAGAGTAGGAAAAGCTTTTCTGCAGCAACAACATTTGGGCAGAAACCTGAATTAGGGAGCGAGCCACGCAGACATTACGGTAAATAATACCAGAAAAGCACCAGGTACAACCCAAATCAATCAAGCTGTGTGCCAGTACCTTTAGTTATAAACGCTTTCTTCTTTTTGCCCCCTAATTTCAGGGCTATGCAAATTTCTTTCCTTAAAAGAAATAGTTCCCAAGAGAGCCCCACTGTAATGAGCCAGAAGAAATGTCAAAATCCCTACTGTGGCCAAATCTTGTCAAAACGGACACACTACAACCATCATACTGTATTGGTTCTTTTGTAAAGCAAAGGTTACAGGTAACAAGCACTAAGAGGCACACTGAGAAAAGGCATTGGCTTTGGTTTGTGCTGCAGCAGTTTGCCAAGCATGTGAACATGGGCAAGCTACTTCTGAGTTCTAAATCTCTCTTGTGGAAATTGTGCATTGTAGTATCTACATTACAGTACTGTACTGTGCACTGGAAAGAAATATTAATATATAGTGTCTGGCATACACTAGGGTTCAATGAATGGTAATATTAGTAATATTTTAATTTAATGCTGTATTTTAAATTTAACATTAACATTTTCTTTAAAAATTAGCTGTGACAGATTATATTTTCCAAAAATGGCTGCAGCAGTATTTCTGGTCCATTTCCCTAAGCCTAGGCAGGCTTGTTAACTGCTCCCAAAAATAAAATGTGAGGGAAGCAATGCTGTATGACTGAGGTCGGGTCCTCAAAAGGAGATGCCAGCACTAGCTCTCATTCTGAGATGCTCAGGCTGAGGAGACCAACCACTGTGCTGTGAGTAAGCCAATCCAACCCATGCAGAAATCACACACAGAGAACCAGGTGGAGAGGAACGGAGGAGGCCTCCAGCTGACAGCCAGCATCAACCACTAGACCCTTCAGATTCCAGATTGGTCTCTGAGCTGAGAGCAGAGACAAGGTGTTCCTGTTGTGCCCTGTCCAAATTCTTGCCCCACAGCATAACAACTGGTTATTTCATATTACTAGTGAACTGGCAAAGCTAGTTTCTTGAGGACAACATTGAAGGAAGCAGCCAGACATGGACACTCAAGGTTGTGAAAATAGTAACATGTAAAGAGGTCCTAAGCTCCACAAGAAGGAGCAGAAAAAGCACCCCTAAGAATGAGAAAAAAGAATGTGGGAGACACTGGTGACAAACTTTGACAATTCACAACTCTGTCTACAGGGTACCTCAACCAGGAGAAGGCAACGAGGAGCAGTTTATGTCTGGCGGAACACACACTGCTTGTTAACAATGCTGGATGGGATTGATGGAGACTACACACACACAGACACACGCAATACCAACTTCCTTATGAAGGACCTTTGTTCCTTGGATTCATAAATTAAGATGTCACTTGCACCACATAAAATGCATCTGAATCAGCTAAGTGGTGCTTCCATGGGGCTCAAAATGAGCTTTGTTCTAAGGGTAAGGCAAGGTAATACAGATTTATTAAACCCCAATTCTCCTGTATTTGAAAAATAAGTGGAAGAGACTGGGTGAAGAAACACTACCTTCTTTGGCTTCTCTTTCCTTTCTCATGAAAATCTCTTTCATTTAAAGTCCCACTGAAAAAAGTACATCTCTAACTCTACACAAACCTATAAGCCTCCCAGACAGAAGAAAAATAAGTAGAAGAATCTTATTCAACACACTTCCTCCATGCTCAAAGCTGTTTTATTGTAAAGGTAGAGAAAGAATATATATCATTTCCAAATTAAAATTCATTCAGCAAGTATTTATGGAGGGTCTTCTAGGTTCCAGGCATTGTTCTAGAAACAGAGAACTTACTCACCTATAAGGGCAGTGCATGTGGGAGGTAACACTGTAGAAAGGAATTACTATCCAATCCGATCCCACCTCCAGCATCTTTCCCAATCTCCCTCTATATGACCTGATGTGGTCTGTCCCAGCATTTATGCTTTCCGCTGCTTTGTTTCCTTTACTTTTTCATCTCTTTCCCTCCCCATATGCTTACTATGTATAGCAAGACTGAGTTCAAGTGTTACCTTTCACTTATGTCTTGTCTGCTACCCCGTGTCACTGCTTCCTTTGAAGTCCTGAAAAACTTAAGTTTCTCTATACTCTAGGCTCATCTCTGACTATGCTCCCCATTCCCCATCACATATCCTACTCTGGCCACACTGGACCATGCCCAGTTCTACAAATGAGCCCTGTTCTTTCCTGATTCAAGGTCTCCACACCTGAGTGTGGGGTGCCTTTCCCACCACCCCAAAATGATCTCCTCAGACTCTGCATCTTTTTTCAGTCTCAGCTTATTTTCATTTACGTATATACTCTGAACTATTACTATTTGTGGCACCTCTGCTATGTGCCAGGCCCATGGAATAGTCCTGGGAATGCAGCTATGAATGAAACAGTTGAAGTCCCTGCTCTCTTGGAGCTTATATTCTGGTAAGGAGAGACATTAAGTAAGTAAAAAGAAAAAAAAAAAAAAAAAAGAAAATACCAGCTAGGGATAAGGGTCCCTGCTTCTCAGTTTCCTTTGCTGCCCCAACCTCTAAATGTTGAACTACTCTATATCTATACATACCCCACAGGTGATCTCATCTACTTCCAAGGACTCAAAACTATATTTGCCTCAAAATGATTGGGTGAGAGGACGTAATATCAACGAAACCAGAATATTCATGAATTAAGAATTACTGAAGTTGATGATGAGTACATGGGGATGCATCATAAATTTTCCCTACTTCTGTAAATATTTGAAAATTACACGAAAAAAGAAAAAAGGGAAACATAAAGGAAATTTTCTGTTTAGAATACTATACAATAAATGACTCCAAATTCACATCTTCAACCTGGGCCTTTCTCCCAAACTACAAATTCACATACCCCACTGCATGTGAAGCTAGCTAGCTTCAGCTTCAAATACAACTGTTCAAAACCAAACTCTGGTCTTCCCTAGTCTTCCTTATCTGAGTACAAGACAATTTTATTCTTTCTGTTACTCAGACAAAAAAAAAACTTTGGGATGATTCCTGACTCCATATTTTCTCACACTATCATTCACTTGTTCAGAAAATCCTATTTTTTTTTTTTTTTTTTCTTGAGACAGGTCTCGTTCAGTCGCCAGGTTGAAGTGCAGTGGCATGATCTCAGCTAACTGCAACCTCCACCTCACGGGTTCAAGTGATTCTTCTGTCTCAGCCTCCCAAGTAGTAGCTGGGAGTACAGCTGGGACTCCCAAAGTGCTAGGATTACAGGCGTGAGCCACCATGCCTGGCCAGCTTTGCTTTTGAAGTACAATCTAATCAGATTACTTTGCACCATCATCTTCACTACCACCCTAGTTCAAGCTACTATCATTTGCAGCTTGAACTATTGCAACAGCAGAACTATCTTCCTCCTTTGGGAGCCAGAGAGGTAACTATTAAAAAATAAGTCAGACTGGCCCCGCACAGTGGCTAATGCCTGTAATCTCAGCACTGTGGGAGGCCAGGAGTTCAAGACTAGCCTGGTCAACATGGCGAAACCCCATCTCTACTAAAAATACACAAATTAGCCTGGTGTGGTGGCGCATGTCTTTAATTGCAGCTAATTGGGTGGCTGAGGCACGAGACTTGCCTGAACCTAGGAGGTGGAGGTTACAATGAGCCAAGACTGTGCCATTGCACTTCAGCGTGGGCAACAGAGCGAGACTCTGTCTCAAAAAAAAAAAAAAAAAATTCATACTCCAATGACTTCTCAATTTACTCGGATAATGTTCAAAGTCCTTACAGAGCACCTTCTCCCTACCCCTCTGATCTCATCTACTAGTCTCCCGTTGTTCACTACCTATGATGGCACTATTTGGGGCTATTCCTGAATGGATCGTTAGAATATATCAGCGCCACGACAGCAGGGGTTTTCCTTTGTTCACCTCGACATCCTCAGCATTCAGAACTCTGCCTGGCACCTACGAGGTGCTAAATGCTAATAAATACAATATTCGCTGAATGAAATAAAACAGCAATTGGGTAACCAAAGAAGTCCTCACTAAGGACCGATATTTGAGCTGAGACCTAAGTGACCAAGAGCCAGTCACGCAGATTTAGAACCAGAGACCTTCAGGTAAACGATACAGTATAAGTTCCTAAAATAAGAACAAGCTTGACTTATTGTAAGAACAGAAAGAGTGTCTGGAGTACAGTGAGGAGAGGTAGAGCTCCACAAGCCATGGTATGGAGTGTGCAATGGAAAGTCGAAGGAGACTTTTTTTTTTTAAGACACGGTCTCACTTGTCCCCCAGGCTGGAGTGCAGTGGTGTGATCACGGCTCACCGTATTCTCGACCTCCTGGACTCAAGGGATCCTCCCACCTCCGCCCCCAATCCTCCCCTCGAGTAACTGGGACTACAGGAGCCAAACACTAGGCCCGGCTAATTTTTTTTTTTTTTCCTGTAAAGACAGTGTTCGCCTCGTTGTCCAGATGGGTCTTGAACTCCTAGGCTCAAGCGGATCCGCCCACGTCGGCCTCCCAAAGTGTTGGCATTACAGGCGTTAGCTACCCCGCCCGGCCGTCACAGGAGACTTTTAAACAGAGCAGTAACACGATCTGATTCAGGATTTGTGTTGAAAGGAGAACAGGCAGGGTTTACAGATCATTGTTATGTAAAAAGTGAGGGAAAAGAGCTAAGAAAGACTCTCTAAATTTTTGGATTAAGCAGCCGATGGATGACGTCATTTACTGAAATGGGTAAGACTGAAAGAGAATTAGGCCGGGAGAGTGAAATTTCAGATGGCCATGGACAAAGCAGATAAGCCAGTATGGTACTCATAAAGACATCAGGGCAGGGGACGGTCACACACAGTCATACAAGTACCCAATAAGCCTTGATTACTAAAACAATCATTTATTCCTTCTTAAGCAAACAACTTAGGGAAAATGACGGCCAGCCGGCAAGCCGGGAGCAGCACGCTCGCGTCAGGGCCGGCCTTTCCAACCCAGGGGGAGGCACGTGCGGCACCGCCTCCCGCCCAAGCCCCACCCCGCATGCCGAGCTTGGCCCAACCTCTCCGCCCACTTTTCCCAAGGCGGCAAAAGCCGGAAAGTGGGAGTAGACGAGCACATACCCGCCAGTCCTGATCCTTTCTTAGGTCTCTCTTCCCTGCACTGTTTCCACCTAGCAATCGTCACCGCTCACTGCCCTGCAGCGCGTTCCCACGCCGCGTGTTTGGGTAGAAAAGCTCGTTCGTGACGTCACCCGGCTCCGGAAGTCTCCTGGACGTCGGCGCAAGGGCCGCCGGGAAAACCATTGAGAGGCCGCCGGGAAAACCATTGAGAAGCCCCGGAGGACCGGCCTGAGCGGAGGCGGGGACTAGAGCGGCCGCCGGCACCACCCGCCTTCAGGCGTACGACGACAGCGGTCCGGGGTCTCTGACTGGCCAAAACGGCGGCACTTTCTGCGTGGCCCCGGAAGGACACAGAGCGGAAGGCGGGAGAAAGAAGCAGCCGGCAGGCGGGGGCAGCCTGAGGGGGCGGTTGCGTGTGTGCCCGACGGCCGTAGCCCACTGAGCTTCCCCACGCCGGCTCTCGCAGCGCCGAGCCCACCCGGCGGCCTCTCCTGCGCTTCCGGGAGCCGTGGCGAGCGAGTGCGCCTGCGTGCCGGCCCTTCCGCGCGCCTCGCAGCTGTCCTTGCGCCGGCCAGCGGCAGGACAGTTTCCTCGGCGCTTACCGCCTGGTTTCTGGACTCCGCGGCGCACCGGAGGGCAGCATGTCGCGGCGGCGGCACAGCGACGAGAACGACGGTGAGTACCTGCTGCCCGGCCGCGGAGGCCGCTCCCAGTTGGGAACCGAGGCTCGGCATCTTTGAGTGTTCATGGAAGAGACTGGAAGCTCTTCTCCCCGGGAACGTGCAGGGAGCCGCGGAGGGAAAGAGGGGAATACAGTGGCGGTGTGACTGGGCGGCTTCTAGAAAGCGACTTTTTCTCTCCCGCCCTAATTCTTTGAGTCAAGGGCCGATCCTCGGGAAAGGAGGCCTGGTGAACCCCATGGGTAGACCCTTGGTCTCTAAGGACGCTTCAGAATTTGGTCCTTAGCACCACCGAGCAGGGAAGCACACCTGTGTCTGTGCTGCCGCCTCTTAGGGACCCACTGGTCCCAGTGTCTCGTTTTAACCTTCAAAGCTGCACCTGAGAAGGGCTCGGAAGAATTCACTGAAGGAAAGAACTGAGAGATCTCGTGAGTTGCAATCTGAACTCTGTTCCGGTAGTGGTCATCCGTTGATTTCCCTTATTTCGAGCTGCAGGGAAAGAATATTGTCTTACCCACGGCCAAGAGGTCCCTAATAAACAGACACAGGTTACTGCAGATTTTGAAGTGGCCGTAAGCGCATTTCCCTCGTGTGAGAGAGAGTGCTAGAAAACTAACTTCAGGCCTCAGAGAGTTAGAACAGGGGTTCCCATCTGCATTTGGATGATTGTGCTCGTGGAGATCATAGTGTTGTTTTCATAAAGACGGAATAATTCTAGTTTTAACAACAAAAAAATGCTTATATTATACATAAGCCTTACAATCGGTCAAAAACATAAATCCACACACCAAAAAAGTGAAACTTAGAGTAATTCTATTAACGTTTTAGTGTATTGTTTTTTGAAGAGAGTGTAGAGTAGTGGTTAAGAGATGAGACTTTGGAACCAGAGGGTTTAGGTTCAAAGCCAGACCCTACCATTTACTTGGTGATCTTTTCCAGGTTATGTAATCTCCTTAAACTTTAGTCTGTAATATAGACGTAATGATACTTATATCTTCTGGGTTTTGTGAAGGTTAGATGAGGTAATACACATCAGCAACGATGATGTTTTAATCATTTGCCAGCGCTTAAGAGGCGGTAAACGTTAGCAGATGCTGTCAATGTAAGAAAAGAAACCGTAACAGACATTTTAAATTGAGTAAGTTTTATCCATTAACGTTTGTCTCTCCTTGAGTGCTGTGGCAGTTGAGGTGGAGGCAGAATCGCATGCATTTAGTTTTAATAGTGAAACACCAGATTTCTACGAAGGCGTAGTTTGAGAGGATATTCTAGTCCAGCTTTCTCATCTGACACCTAAGGGTTTAGAGATTGAGCATAACACGGAGAGACAGCTGTCAGTTCCCAGACACCAGCAATAGCAAATCCAGTCCAGGGCTCTCTTCACTACCCAGGTATAAATTAAATAACTATGCTGCATGCTTTGATTTCTAACACAAGAGGCTTCTTGTGTAACCTGTGTGCAAGGCACAGAAAATACAATCCCCTCCCCTTCTTTTTGAGACGGAGTGTCACTCTTGTCAGGCTGGAGTGCAGTGGCGCGATCTCGGCTTACTGCAACCTCTGCCTCTCAGGCTCAAGTGATCCTCCCATCTCAACCTCCTGAGTAACTGGGACCACAGGCGCAGGCCACCACGCCCAGCTAATTTTTTTTTTTTTTTTTCTCTTGTATTTTTTGTAGAAACGGGGTTTCGCCACGTTGCCCAGGCTGGTCTTGAACTTCTGAGCTCAGGCGATCCACCCGCCTCGGCCTCCCAAAGTGCCGGGATTACAGATGTGAGCTACGGCGCCCGCCGATAATACAATTTTCTTATACTTTGTAATTGACTAATCAAAAACTAATATACTTCTCAAGTCATTACTTGGGGGTTGGAGAACTTGAGTGTTTTGTTCTTTCCAATTTCTTTGTTGTTCTTATGCTTTCTTTTTCTCACTTATAGGTAATCCCTAAAGAGAGAGGAAATGTCATTGTAGGGCATCCTAGAGAATTGGAATGCAAATATGTAGAAAAATAACTTTTGCTTTGGTTATTGGGAGACTTACATAACTTTCTTGGAGTTGGCTTCTTTTTAACACCAGCTTGCAGCCAAATCACTGTCCATTTGGGTCTTGCTGCAGGAACCTCAGAGTAAATAAGACAAGTAAAACAAGGCCTTCATTAAGCAAAAGTTTTTATGGTTGGTATTTTAGTATGGGAGAGGCAGATACAGTTCATGTTTGATAATACAGCAAATCTGAAATTTTTGTAAATTGCCACAATTTGGATAACGATCAGCTGGAGTTTACCCTACATAGTGATCTGAATCAGATTATTTTGGATACTTTCCTTTTAGTTAAACATCTATTTTTAAAAAAATGAGAACTCTTAGAAGCTTAAGGATTATAGAAGGCTATCTTAAAATAGGCTAGGAATTATTACAGTCAGAATTAAATACGTGCATCTGAGCATTTCTGGACAGTTGTCAGCTGTTGTCAGTCTCTGCCCTGACTTTCATATGCTTGACACTCTCTCTCTATATATATATAAAATACTGTAATAGAATATATAATATATTTACATATTATATACATTTATATTTATAATATATATTTTACATATAATATGTAATTATAACGTGTATACTCTATATATAGAAGCAATCATATGGAAAGTAATATATCTGAAAAATGATTTATTCAACAAATACTTAACAGTGCCAAGCTCTGTCCTAATTACTTGCAATACAGCAGTGGACAATATAAAGATAGAGCCCCCCCCTCTAGAGTAGAGAGAAGACAGTCAAGTAAAGTGTAGTGTATCATACAGTGACAGACGCTATGGAGTGATATCAGGTAAAGCGGGTAGAGATTTCTGTGAGGGAGAAGTTACTATTTTCTGTAAGTTGGTTAGAGAAGGCCTCATTGTGAATGCCATTTGATCAGAGACTTGCCGGAGGTAAGGTAGCAGCCTTATAGCTGTATGAGGAAAAGCAGTGATCCAAACAAAGGGAACCATGGACGCAAAAGCCTTAAGACTATAGGGTTCCTGTCGTGTTCATAGAACAGGAGGAAGCCAGTGGTGCTGGAGCAGAGTGAGGGGGAAGTTGTAGGAGATAAGATTAGAGAGATAGCAGAGGGTCGCATCTTATAGGAAGATTATAAAATTAGACTTCTGTGTTGAGACTTGACTATCAAAGATTCAGGGAGGTAAGATTAGGAGGCTGTACCAATGAAGTTCACGTAGTAGTCCATTTATAAACAAGGAAAGGGAAATACTAAATGAAAAGTAATGTGTGTGGATACTAGTCCAGTGCTGAATCTTAACTAATTGCTTAGACTTGCTTTAAAAATGTCTCTGAAGCTTTTTAGTTACTATGGGATATGCAGTCCATTGTTTGTTCTTTTAAGAAAGGATTTAGATTGTTCGAAATCTTAGCCAGAAACAATACGAATACAATTTTGGGAATTTCAGCAATTTGCAAAAATTTCAGATTTGCTGTATTAGCCCCATTTAAGCTTCTTAGAATTAGGTCCTTGTCTTTTAGACTGTGGCTGATTTTTTTACTTAACTAAAGAAAAAAATGAATAGAAGTGAAAGGATTTGTTATTCTGGGAGAGTATAGTTTATTTCAGAAGTGATGGTTGCCTCTGTTTTAAATCTGCAGGATCAAGGCATGTTATCTTTCTTTGAAGTTGTTCAATATCAAAATAGATGAGCCAAAAAGAAGGAAACAGTGTGCTTAAGGTTTAAAAATGTAATGTTGAAGTTGTTGATTTTAGTTACTTTACTTTCTTATTTTACAGAGTTGGTTTTTGTTTTCCATTTTGTGGGTCTAAAATTTATTGTAAGGCTATAAGATGTACCAGTGTGCCCATATAAAATTAGGATTGCCTTATAAAGGGGAAATTTGTTTGTTTGTTAAGATCCTTTCAGATGGATTTTATACCTGCTTCTCTATACTAGCCAAGTCTGTCCGAGTGAAGTGGTAATGTTATATTTAATTTACATTTTAAAACTTTTACACAGTTAAATTTTAATAAAAAACTCTGTTCTTGCCTTGGGAACTACCATAGATATGTTTTCTTCAGGGTACATTGAGCTAATTCCCCAAATTGTATTCATATTGTTTTATTTCATTTCCCTGTTCCCTTACCTAGGTTCTCTTCTGAGTTCAATATCATGTTTCTGTTCGTAAGTTCAGATTGTGTCTGTAGTTTTCCCCCCCTTCATATTCTCTCAACTATCAGGTGAGAGTGGAACATTTCTTACTTCTTAATACTTTCTGCGTCCTCCCATTCTCCAGACAAATCTTGTCCTTTAATATAGCCAAAATGAACAGAGGGTTTGCAGTTCAGACATATGACTATGTACATGTATTTTCTAGTTTTTTTCCTCAGAAATCATACCTTCTCTTCCTACAGCATTATTTTCCCCTTTTCAAGCTTATAAGAGGGCCTAACAGGGTTGCTTTAAAGGCTGTGGTATGATTCCAAACTGGAACAGGCCACCTGGAAAGTTAAGTTAAGAAGACTGTAGAGGTGGAATAAAGGGTTGGCAAAATATATGAGCCAGAAAGAAGGGAACAGTGTGCTTAAGGTTTAAAAAACAACAACAAAAAATAACTGCTCTCATTCAGCTAGTTTTTCAGCATCTCCATTCTCCCATCCTCACTGAAATTTGGTTCTGAGGAGCTCTGCTTTCTAGAATATGGTTTCTTAACATCAGCACTATTGACATTCTTGGCCAGATTATTTGTTTTGGGAGATGCCCTATGCAACGTGGGATATTTAGCAGCATCCCTGGCCCCTACCCACTAGATGCCAGTTGCTTCCCCTAGTTGGACTACTAAAAATGTCTCCAAGGATTGCCAGATGACAACTGGGGGCAAAATCTACACCCTGTTGAGAACTACTGCTCTAGAAGAAGGCTGTTGAATGTTATAGCTGGCGGCTCGTGTAAATATTACATCATTTGTGCTTTGTTTTTTCAATAAATGAATCCTGGAAATAAAAGACCTTTGTGTGAAAGTTGGTACTTCGGGTGGTAGAACCTTGATAGGTCCTGTGACTTAGGTTTGATACATACTTAAGAATCAAGGTCCCTGAACCTCTGTGCCACACATGTCTACAACTTTACACAGGCAGATATCTCCAGGAATCAGTACATCTCAGCTCTTACGCTGCATGCATAAGAGATGTTTGAGATGTTTGTGGCATTATCCCTTCAAAATTATAGTCAGTGGACATTCAGTCAGTTTATAATGGTAATTAATGGGTTGGGAAGTTGAAGCACAGAGTGTCTTATCCTGTAACCTTTGTAATACCCCCCTCAGATCCTATGTGGATAGTAATAGATTCGTTTTATTCAGCTTCAGTTCATGTGGTATCTGAAGATCATTTCAGTCATTCGATAGATTTAACATTCCAGGCTTAGAATAGCCACGTGCTGTGTTTTATGAGAATCACCATACATCATTTCAAGCCAAGTGTTCCAGAGGCAAGTAAGTGATTATGAACTTCGTAAAGATAATTCCTTTGGCCATTCAAGTCTGAAGATTGAAGTTATGTATAACTTACTACTGTGTAGCCCTATATCCAGCTGCAGATTTTCATTATTAATACAGATTCCCAGCACAGTTACAAAACTCTTGCTTTCTTGCCCATATGCTGACCAAATAATTGAATCAATGGAAATCGAAAATTGAATTGTATTAGACTAGCCAAAAGTGTTTAGCAGCAGCATCAGGTTCCATACTTAACACTATTATTTTAATTTTTTAAGCCTTATGTTAAACCACAAAAGGACTTAGGTGAGTGTGTTAAGGCTTTAAACAAAGTGGTAAGAGATACAAACAGCAAGGGTCTTAATAGACAGGTGTTTGAGGTTAGTTTTTAGCACAGCTTCATTCAACTTGAATTGTTTAGCAATCAAAAGGACAGATGCTTGGTAATGATTTTAGAATGGTAGATTTAAAAAACGTAGAGATTATTCAAATGATATGGTTTTTAAATAAATCAGTATCAGTAATTCAGTTAATAAAAGCTAGTTAAAGCAGGAATTGTAAAACATGTGGTCCTTTTTTCCGCCAATGATTTGATATAGTGCTCAGGACTTTTCTTTGAATATGTATATACTGACTGTCGTTCCCATTATTTAGGATAAACTATGCCGTCGTGCTGCATCATATGCAGAACTGAAATTGTTCATTGAAGACTTGAGATTAGAGCTTAGAAACATGTGAAGCAAGTGAGAAATCCTAATGTTTTATGCTCCTTTTTCCCCCCTTTTGAAGCTTTCCTCTTTATAGCTGATATAACAGCTTTTTTTTTTCCGATCAAGTCTTTCCAAAGCATTCGACTTGGTTTTGCACCCTTATTTTGTCATTTACATAATAATTACATTATTAGACTAATGAATACTACTGGTACTAACAGGTTTCGGAACAAGCAACTGAGGATCAGTAAACAACTCAAGTTGAAAGAATGAGAGTAGCAGTACATGAGTATTCTAACTACTAGTGTTTAACGCGTTGTTGGCAGCTTTCCAGCTTTTCCACAGAAATGCACAGGGCTGCTGATTGCTTAGCTCCATGGGCACTATTCACACAAAATTTAACATAAATAATGCCTCCTGGAGTTATTGTATATAGTGGCTCTGGGAATGGGAGGTGTTGGTTAATCTAGCTTAGTCTGAGAAATGGAGGGTCTGTGAAGAGCTTCTACTCTGTCAGAAAAATAGGGCCTGGTAGAAAACAGATTATAACCTAAAAAGGTTAAATAAAATTTGTGATAGCAGATTTAGCATGTAATGTTAATTTTTTATGTTGCTGAAATAGGTGGGCAGCCTCACAAAAGGAGAAAGACCTCTGATGCAAATGAAACTGAAGATCATTTGGAATCTTTAATATGCAAAGTAGGAGAAAAGGTATGTCACACAATAGGCACAGGCTGTGATGGGTTTAAGAATGTGGTTGACTGCTTTGATTAATTTTTGCAGCTGAAAACTTGAACTACATTTTGGTAAAGCTGGTATTACCATGCATCTGTATCCCAAATTGAATCCATGTTGAAGCCCCTGGGATGCAGATAATTATTATTAGTAATTTAATAATTAATAATTTTCATAGAAGATGAACCTTAAAAGGGACCTAGGGTATAGCCCCTTAATTTATACATGAACTAAATCAGCCCTGAATACTTGAGGTAATTTGCCCAGAGTAACAGAGTGAATTAGTAAAAGAGGTAAAATGGAGCCCATGGTGTCCTCACATTTCTAATGCTTACTCTGCTATCATAGACTGCTTAGTTTTTAAATTTCACTCATCGGCTTTTCATGGATTTCTAAAGAACAATAACTATCTGAATTGATTTATACTAAACCCATTATAGCTCTGTATGCGTGTAAGACTATTTTAATGATCGTGTAGAAATTTTTATTTTAGTACACTAAAATAGCAAAAGGACAGATGATTGGTTATGATTTTAAAATGATTGATTTTAAAATATATATTTACATTTAAATAAATTTTTAACAATAAATTTATATTGCTGAGTACTTGACAGATATTTAATGTGATGTCCTCTACAGAGTGCCTGCTCTTTGGAGAGCAACCTCGAAGGCTTGGCTGGTGTTTTGGAAGCTGATCTTCCTAACTACAAGAGCAAGATCTTAAGGCTTCTTTGTACAGTGTATGTATGCAAAAGATTTATGAATCCAGGTGATAATGTATTATCTACTCTTAAATGCTTTGGGAAATGTTTAAAATATATGTTTATGTTCTATATGTCCTTGGCTTTCCTTCTATGGGGAAGTTTGTACAAATGAGCCAACCTTTGGCCCTTTAATGAACTCTTTTTCTTAGGGATAAAACTAAAATTGAGCATTTTCCTTGTGTGTTATTTCTTAGAACCTTAGAATCATTGTAGTTGACTTTTTATAGAGAGTGTACTGTCTCATTCAAATACATATTTTTAAGCATGTATATTTAAATGTATGATACCTAGATTTTAAAATTAGTAGTACCAAACAAATTTGGGAATTGGTAATTCAAGTAATAGCTCTTCTTGGAAGACTGAAGAGGCTTTGGAAGCCACTAGTAATAGGCATACTCTCTGGATAAACAGGAATCTTTGTAGTTACATAAAATTGTAACATATCCATGAGGTGTTTTTAAATTATGAAGGTGACGTTTATCACTTCTCAGCCTTTTAGTTTAGATCAAGTGAAGGTAACTTTAAGAAACTACTAAGGAAATCTTCTGAAATCCTTTATTAAAATGGGGTGGTATTTATACTTAAACTGTTGGAAACCTTGTTTGTTTAAGACTGAACTTGTATTGCTTCGCAGTATTCTTCTTTAATTTTTGGTTTTGGTAGGGTTTCAGGGAGTACAGTTACCATCAACACAGGTATTTTTTTGAAGACCTTAATTGTCCCTGATGTTCTGCTAGATACTTTAGGAAAACAAGTCAAAGAGAATCTCTTGCCCACTGAATGATTATGAGTTCTTATTTGCTTTTTGAGCTAATTCTAAAGGCTGCCTAAATTAGGAAAAATTGCTTTTTCTAAAGGTTTATTGTAATCCTTTCCCATACTTTTCAAATAACTTTAACAAAATCAACATACTTGGAGTAAGCAAATCTTAACTATATCAGACTACGTTTTAAAAAAATTCAATAATTAAGCTGGTAGGAACTTAGATGAAACTCGTTTTAATTGTGCATCTTTTCTAAGCAACTAGAATAGTGTTTCTCAAAGTAGAATTCTACTTCCATGACATTTGGTTAGCTAAGTTTAGAAATTCTGAATGCCGCACCCCCCTTAATGATTCTGTATTAAAGAGGCTTGTTTCACCCAGGATTTCTGAGACATTTTACCATGGAAACCATGTTCTGTGGAAATGCTATTCAGTTCCACTAAACACACTTGAAGAAAAACTGTTGTAGCATTAGTTTTATTTATTTCAGTAAGATAACTTTACAATTAAATCATTTACTTTCTTAACTCTTGGATTAATTAATGAATTAAAATGAAAAATTACGGGACTGTGTTTGTAACATTTCTCAGTGACATGCTTTTTCTGGAGTATTTTTAAAGACATAGCTAAAAGTAATCCTGTTCCAAAGTTAATGGAATGATAAAAAGATTCATATAAAATTCAGCAACTTAACGCTATTGTTTTGGGGTTTTCTCGTTATACTGGGTTCTTAAATCAGTGCACGTCTGTTACCTGAGAAGTTGACAATTTATACAACATTAGTTGGACTGCTGAATGCCAGGAATTACAACTTTGGTGGAGAATTTGTAGAAGCCATGATTCGTCAACTTAAAGAGTCATTGAAAGCAAACAATTATAATGAAGCCGTATATTTGGTAAGTTTGTTTGTTTGTTGGTATGTTATGACTTACTGTTGGGATGGAGAGAAAAGGTGAGCTACAACCAAATAATTTAAAATGCTCCCCTGAAGCATTCTCATTCACTTTGATAGCTTCATAGGCCACCTTTATTTTGATGACACCCCCATATCTATAACTGTGTCTCCATCCTTTCTCCTGAGCTCCAGTCCAGTATTCCAGATGCTAGCTGCATAGCCTTCAGATATCTTACCAGGAAGTGCCTAAATTAATGTAGCATTCATACCTCCTTTTTTCTGCCCTTTCCCCAGCTCATACAGTGGCCACTGTGTACTGAATAGCCCATCTATAAAGCTGAACTTTAATTTTTGTCTTCCCTTTGCCTTCTTGTACCATAAGTGTTCCCAATCCCTGTCAATTCTGTCTCCCTAATTTCTCTCAAGTCTGTCCTTTCTTGGTCTCCAGGGCCTCTAGCATAGTTTATGCCTTCCTCCAGATGTTCTTAATAGCCTCAACTGATCTTTTTGCATCTAGATTCTGTTTTTCACTTTGTGTTCTACAGTGGCACCAGACTGGTCTTTCTGTAACTAAGCTCTGCACATGTTGGTTACTGGTTAAAAAACCCTTAGTTCCTTCCCATGGCAGTGTGAGTGGTCTTAAAAGCCTGGTGCACAAGATGATTCCTTGGGTTGCAGAAAGTGAATATTGAGAACTCTTATTTATCTTAAGTGGAAATGAAATTAAGCCTTACTAATAATACATAGATTAATGGTGATCCAGTGTATATCATAAATAAATACGTATGTGTTGAAGATATGTGATCAAATTCTTTTTTACTGAGTACACAATCGAAAAAGTTTGGATACCGATCAGGCTATAGGATTAAAGTCCAGGCTATAGGATTAAAGTCCAGACTCTTTAGCCTGACCCTTTATGGTTTCCCCAGTGTGTTTCTCTATTCTTGTCTCCCATACACTCTCCAGCAATATCAAAATAACTTGCTGATCCCAAAACACACCTTGTTTTTGAAGCTGTATGCCTATACTGCCCTCATTGCTCACTACTTGAGACTGTTGCTCATCCTTTATGACCTAGCCTAATTGTTACCTCCTTTGTGATGCTTTCCCCAACTCCCTTTGTCATTGTTCCCAAAAACACTTAATTTGCCTTTTAGTGTGGGAGTCACTCATTTGTATTGAGATTGTGCTTGTTCCACTAGAATGGGTCCCTTAACAGTTGACTTTTAGTAGTGTTTAGCAATAGCACACTGAGCACACCCAATAAATGTGTTCTGTAATTTCCATTTCTGTAATTCAGTAAAAATTACAGTCAAACAGAAAAGAAGCTTATAGGTTGAAGTAGCTAGAATATTTTACAATCTGGATTGTTGATGTAGTATAGCATAGAAACCTATGAACTCACAGATTGCTGTCCTTTATATAGTTTTTGTTACAACTTCTCAATTCTGCCATGGTAGCACAAAAGCAACCATACACAATATGTAACTGAACGAGCATGGCTGCTGCAATAAAAGTTTACTTATGGACACTGAAACTAGAATTTCATGTAATTTGTATGTGTCATAAAATACTCTTTTTTTTTTTTTTTTTCAAGCATTTAAAAATGTAAAAACCATTCTTAGTTCCTAGCTATGCAAAAAACAGGTAGTAGGCTAGATCCAGCCCTTAGGCTATAGTTTTTCAGCCCAATAGTTTAGGCTGTAGAAGATTGCTTGTTTTGTAGTTATTATGAAGAACATTTAGATTTAATAGCAGAAATTGTTTGCCCCAACAGGTCCGTTTTTTATCTGATCTTGTGAATTGCCATGTGATTGCTGCTCCGTCAATGGTTGCCATGTTTGAAAATTTTGTAAGCGTAACTCAGGAAGAAGATGTGCCTCAGGTAAGAGAACCCCTCACGCTGAATCTTGAGGGGTTCTTGAGGGGTTACTGAATCCTGGTACTTCCATATAGTACCAGAAATCTTTCGCTGATAATCCATTAGCAATAAAGAAAAAACAGCAGACTATCACACTGTAAGTTCTTACTATCTAAAAATTAAGTTGACTGGCACACTGGTGGGTTCTCATAATATCTGTATGTTGATTTAAATGATGCTGTCCAGTAAGATTAGAACTAATATATCTGGAAATGCTCTGTATAAACCAGATGTCTTAAGTCCTATTAAATAGCTTCCATAGGATTTCATTCAAGAATAAATAAAATATGAATGAATATAATTAAAGCATATTTTAAACTTAACTTTTTAAAAATCCTTTAGGTGCGGCGAGATTGGTATGTGTATGCATTTCTGTCATCTTTGCCCTGGGTTGGAAAGGAGTTGTACGAAAAGAAAGATGCAGAGATGGACCGCATCTTTGCCAACACTGAAAGCTATCTTAAGTAAGGGCACAGCTCATAGTACTCTTTGTTGCTTAGGTAAAGGATATCTTATATCAGTGATATCATTTGAGTTTCTCAAAAATAAGCTGTAGAGTTCCTGAAGGTATTTTCTAGGTAATCCTGTTCTCCTGCTGTTTTAACTCACCGAGACCTCAAAGTAGTCAGATATGGTTTGCTTACTTTTGCCAGTGCACAGGACAGTTGGTAATATAGCTTCTTTTAAGCTGCTTTTATATGTTTATAAAAGACATAAAACACCCTAGTGCAATAGTTCCTCAAATATTAGCGTGGATAAGAATTACCTGTGGTACTTAAAATGCTCAGACCCCAACCCCCAGACCTAATAAATTATACAATTTGAGAGAGAGGTTTGGACATCTGTATTATTAACACATTTCACAAGTGGAGAACCACTGCCCTAGCACATACAATGTGTTTATTTCATGTAAATTAATCCTAAATCAAGCTCTTAAAACAGTGGTCCTTAACCTTCCATCCAGGCAGTACTTCTTAAGTAATATGACACATTTCAATTAAAATAGTCACATGTCTTCCCATTACCCATCTCTCCCAAGCCGATGTAAAAGCTTGGTTTAGATTGTTAGATACAATGATAATAAATAGGTCTTTTTAGTAAATTTATGCTTAACTATCCAGCAACATGGTAATGGTTATGTGGCCCTTAAGTTTTTACAGATTGATTTTATTGTTAAATTTCACTTTCTCTTTTTTAAGTACTTTTTTGGATAACCGTTAATAGCTACTTAGTTGATTATTAAGTAAAGTTAAAAGAAGCTTAAAAAATAAGAATCTTTTGGCCGGGTGCAGTGGCTCATGCCTGTAATCCCAGCACTTTGGGAGGCCGAGGCGGGTGGATCACCTGAGGTCAGGAGTTCGAGACCAGCCTGTCCAACATGGTGAAAACCCATCTCTACTAAAAATACAAAAATTAGCCAAGCGTAGTGGAGGGTGCCTGTAATCCCAGCTGCTCGAGAGGCTGAGGTAGGAGAATTGCTTGAACCCAGGAGACGGAGTTTACAGCGAGCTGACATGGTGCCGCCACTGCACTCCAGCCTGGGCGACAGAGTGAGACTCTGTCTCAAAAAAAAAGAATCTTTTGTGTGTGTATACATATCCTTTCTCTTTTTTATTCAAGTGATAGCCCAATATACACACTGTTCTTCACTTGGCTTTTTTCTTTTTCTTACTATAACTTGGATTTGTTGCATAAAAATACTTCATAAATCTTTTTAATAGTCGTAGGGTATTTCACTTTTTAATGTACCATAATTTCTGTAGTCTCCTGTTGGTGGACATTTAGGTTATTTTCAATCTTTTGCTATTATAAACAATGTTTCAGTGAATATCTTTGTATGTCTTTGTGTACACGTGCAGATATATTTATGGGGGATACAAATTTTTAGAAATGGCATTACTGGGTTGAAGGTTCTAAACAGTTTTAATTTTGATAGATTTAGTCAAATTACCTTTCAAAGAGATTATACTCTCCCAAAGAGATTATACCAGTTAACCTCTTTGTCAACGATGTTTGAGACTGAATCTCGACCTGCGTCTTGATGATACACAGTACATTATCAAAACTGTTGATATCTGCCGCTCCAGTAGGTAAAATGTTATTTCATTGCTTTAATTTGCATTCTAATAACTATGAAGGTGACTGAGCATCTCATGTTTGTAAAAGCCTAAATGTAGATTTTCATTTTTATCTTTAGAAGACGCCAAAAGACTCATGTACCCATGTTACAGGTGTGGACTGCGGATAAACCACATCCACAAGAAGAGGTAAATTGATTTCAATCTCTTGTGATACAAGCTCAGTCAGCTCTTGAATAGATTCTTATCTCTGTAAGATACTCAGACCATTCCATTTTACCCCTTGGCTATGTTTCTGCATTTCATCATAGCTCCTTTTCATAGCTCTAGGTGTACGGTAGATTTTTAATAGATGATAGAATGTAATTGAAATATTCCCTTGTTCTTTGGGATGCCAGCTATTACAGAGTTGACGTATATTTATGTAAATGCTCAATTTGAAAAATGTAAAAACAAACAGTTCCAAACAGATAGACTTTATAAGTAAAATAAAAACAAAAATACTTAGCACCTTTTTTTGTACCGTCTTACAAGTTAGCTTACTTTTGTATCCTGTATTTTAAAGGGTAGTGATATTTTTATTTTGTCTAGTCAAAATGTTAATTATATTAATGATTAAAAATTAATCTGTCTTTAGTATTTAGATTGCCTGTGGGCCCAGATTCAGAAATTGAAAAAGGATCGCTGGCAGGAACGGCACATCCTAAGACCTTATCTTGCCTTTGACAGCATCCTGTGTGAAGCACTGCAGCACAATCTGCCTCCTTTTACACCACCTCCTCACACTGAAGATTCGGTGTACCCAATGCCAAGGGTCATCTTCAGAATGTTTGATTACACAGATGATCCCGAGGTAGGTGACCGACTGAAAGTCCTAGATACGACCTGTGTTGCATTGTGCTTGTGGGTTAATCCCGCTCGAATTATGCCTGTGGTGTGTTTTAATTTTGAGTTGTTTTTTGTCTAAGAAGGTCAATAGCAATGAAGTTAACTTTTTAATTCAGTGAATGATACCACCTCTTTATGCAAGAAATTACATTTGGCATGTGTAAATAGATTAGAGAGACATGCACAGTTTGCAGGCTAAGAGTGTGGGTTTTGGGTTTTGAGAGCTACATTGGGTTGTGTTTTAATCTTGGTTTAGCCAAATACTAGCTGTGTGAATTTGGGAAAGTTTACCTCCCTGTGCTTTCGTTTTCTGAAGGTGATAATAATAGTATATATATCATGTTATGAGGATTAAATTATTATTAACATGTAAAATGCATAGAACAAGAACAGTGTCTGTCACATGATGAATGCTCAGTCATTCTGGCCATTTTTCTTTCTTTTTTTTTTCTTCTTTTCGAAATGGGGTCTCACTCTGTTGCCCAGGCTGGAGGGCAAAGGTGAGATCTAAGCTCACTGCAACCTCTGCGTCCTGTGCTCAAGTGATCCTCCCACTTCAGCCTCCTGAGTAGCTGGGACCACAGGCATGTGTCACCTAGCCTGGCAAATTTTTTGTATAGTTGGGATTTCACCATGTTGCCCTGGCTGGTCTCGAACTCCTGGGCTCAAGCAATTCGCCCACCTCATTTTCCCAAAGTGCTGGGCTTACAGGCATGAGCCACTGCACTTGGCCATAATTATACTTAATAAGGTTATTTCTCAAGAAAAGCACCTAGTTTTAGATATGGTCCCTCTTTCTTTAGGCAACACAGCCTGTCTTGTGATTATTCGTATTGTATGATTATTTGAAAACAAATATTTAAAGTATTTTTAATTAATTCCAAAGATTAGTCTAAGCTGACTTTATCGTTTTTAATATACATATTCTTTATTTCAAAGTCAAGTTTCCTGGCAGCCATTGTACTATTAAAATTGTATATTGTACAATTAAGAAAACTTACAATTTTCATTGTGGGTGCTATCCTGTGTATTGTAAGATGCTCAGTGGTATCCCTGACCTCTACCATCTAAATGCCAATAGCAGTCTCCCTGCCTCAGTTTTGACAACCAAAAATATCTCCAGAGAGTGCAATAGGTCCCCATGAGGGCAAAATTACCCCCAGTTGAAAACTATTGCCATAAAAATTAGTATTACCACCTAAAGTCAAATTTGAGTTTCTTTCTCCTCTTTTCTATCCTGTGGTAAAGTGCTTATGACCAGTAGGAATTTAGTATATATGTAATCTATTTCGGAATAAAAATTTGTCAGTCAGTTACATATACAAAATTATCAGCTGCCCTCTTTGCTATATTCTATAAGTAACCAAATACTTTAGTCAAAATTTTGTAGTCATCTACTTAGATATATTTAACTGAAAATCCGGTTTACATTTAAGACTGCTCATGTTTGTGATCAGATATTTTGTGTGTGTGTGTGCGCAAGGGAAACTAGAATGGGACCTCAAAATTTTTTTCTCCTGTATTTATATTTAATTGGTATCACCTCTGTAAGGTGCATGTCCATCCCTTGCTAGAAGAGTATAAATATATAAAATACTTGTTACTCTCAAAACGAACAGGATTTTGTTTTTGTTCTGGCCTTTTACAAGTTGTTTATTAAAAAACATTAGAAATTGTAAAAAAAAAAAAAAAAAAAAAGATTAAAATCATCCAAAAGTCATTATTAAAGGTCTATTTTGTGTTTTTTGAACCTGTTTGCTGTGAATATACTTAAGAATGAAATAATGCCATGTAGGGAATATGTTTTAAGCTTAGACGATATATTATGGGTATCTTTCAATTCATGCATGATGTTTTATGGGTATGTGGTATTTGAATAGAATTTTCTGTCTCCATAGTTACTAATGGAAATAATTCACTCTCTTGGTTTAAAAAATAAACTCTGTAAGGCTTGTATTATCCAAAGTTATTTAGTTTCGTATAATAATTGGTGTGTAAAGTAGGCAGTGGTTGTATGGTTAGGTATGAGATGTAGTAGAAGAAACACTACAGCTGATACTCTGGGATATAAGTGAACATGGCAATGGAATTTACTGAAATATAGAGCTTTAACACTTCAGAACTTTTATCCCCACCACCCAGTATAGTGCCTGTAACATAATAGTCTCTCCAATATTTGTTGAATAAGTGAAAGAAATCTGTGTTCTAGGCCTGTAGTGTGCACATTTGGTTTTCTTTCCAGGGTCCTGTCATGCCAGGGAGTCATTCAGTGGAAAGATTTGTAATAGAAGAGAATCTTCACTGCATCATTAAGTCCCACTGGAAGGAAAGGAAGACTTGGTAAGATTCTTTCCATAGTACTCTTAGAAGGGAGAGAAAGCAGCAATTTTGATGATTCAGTAAGAGCAAAATGTATGTTGAGAGTGTAAGAAAATTTTATCCTCCTGACTCCCTGTCTCGCTAAAATCAATTTCTAAAAACACTTGCATTACTTTCTTGAGGCTCTTCACCTTTATATAGTACTTTTCAAGGTGCTTTATAGTAATAAGCCTATGATGCCAGTCTTTTGATGCCAGTCTTTTTGGTGTGGATATTTAGCATATGCTATGGAGAGCTTGAATGGCAAGTTATTTTGGGTTTGGATATGAGTGGTTTTGCTCTGTTTTCAAAACACCCAAACTTTGGAGGTTTTTTTTTTAATAAAATTTTCTTAAACTTTGGAAAGTTTGGTTTAGATTTTAAAGTGGAAATGAGTATAGTATTTTGAGAGTGATCTACTCTATTAAAACTTCTTTAGGTTAGTACATCTGAATATGCTTCCTTAGTATTATTACCTAGACTCCTTTTGATCTTTCAAGAAATTTTGGATGCATTAAAGATTTTCCTTGTGGTAGACAGAATAATTTATGCCATAGTTAAATGAAGTAACTGAAATCTAGGACATTTCAAAGAAGATTTTTCTCTGCTTATATCTAAACACATTGCTTTTGAAACTGCTTATTTGACTTTTCATGTGTCTTCGTATACTTATTAAACTTAAATTACACTTTTTATAGTGCTGCACAGTTAGTGAGCTATCCAGGGAAGAACAAGATCCCCTTGAACTACCACATAGTTGAGGTATGCATTCCATGTGGAGCGTGTTTCTGAATTTCAGAATCTTTCTGTTGCCTTTAAAGTATAATCTACTCTTGGCTTATTTATTTATTTATTTATTTATTGCTACTTGTCTGGCATTCAAAATTAACAGAGAAACGAGGAAATTGCTGTTAGTTTTGGTGCTCTATTAGCCATGTTAGGAAAGAGAAAAAAGGAGATTGAAACCAGTAGCCAAATGGAATTTTGAGTTGCCTGTAAGCTATTTATATAGTATGTCTTCATTCATGGATCGTTGTTGTGGATAATGTAAGTTACCTCTAGCTCTGTTAATACATTGTCTACTTAACAGACATATAAGTGGCTTAAATACTTTAAAATACCATTTTAGATAAATAACGTATCTTTAGTTGTGTTTATCTGGCTTCTCAGTACTAGCATAAACTTGGTTAGTGTTTTATTTCCTGTAATACCAAGTATAGATGAATCATCATTTTTATACTTAGAAATCTAAAGAGCCAAGCAGTTTAGAAATAGAGTAGCAACACTTTTGACTTCATATTAACTCATACAAAAGGTTGATGTTAGTATACAGTTGAATACATTATAGAAATGTATATCAAAAAAAAGTGTTCATTTGACATGTGAGTCAAACTGTTAACTGCATTTTTTTTTTTTTTTTTGAGACGGGGTCTTGCTCTGTTGCCCAGGCTGGAGTGCAGTGGTGTGATCTTGGCTCACTACAGCCTCTGCTGCCTGGATTCAAGCGATTCTTCTGCCTCAGCCTCCCGAGTAGCTGGGACTACAGGTGCACACCACCACGCCCGGCTAATTTTTGTATTTTTAGTAGAGACAGGGTTTCACCATATTGGCCAGGCTGGTCTTGAACTCCTGACCTTGTGATCTGCCCGCCTTGGGCTCCCAAGGTGCTGGTATTACAGGCGTGAGCCACTGTGCCCATCCCACTGCATTATTTCTTTATATTAAAGTATTCATGGACCAGGCTCAGTGGCTTATACCTATATTTCCAGCAATTTGGGGGGCTAAGGCAGGCTGATAGCTTGAGCTCAGGAGTTTGAGACCAGCCTGGGCAACATGGCAAAATCCTGTCTTCACTAAAAATACAGAAAAAAAAAAAAGCTAGCTATGGTGGCATGCACCTGTAGTCCCAGCTACTTGGGAGGTTGATGTGGGAGGATCACTTGAGCCTAGGAGGTCAAGGCTGCAGTGAGCTGAAATTGTGCCTCTGCACTCCAGCCTGGGTGACAGAGCGAGACTCTGTCTCAAAAAAAAAAAAAAAAAAGTAATTCCATTTTCATTATGAATGCCATGGAGTTAGAGCTCAGATTTAGAATGTTAAGGTCTTTCTAATAGAAGTGCAAAGGTAGCAGTTGGATTGAATTATGACTCATGATACTTTTGTAGGTGATCTTTGCAGAGCTGTTTCAACTTCCAGCACCCCCTCACATTGATGTGATGTACACAACACTCCTCATTGAACTGTGCAAACTTCAACCTGGCTCTCTACCCCAAGTTGTATCCTTTCCTTTGTTTTTAAACTTAATCTCTTTGGCCGGGTCTTAAAAGATTATTAAATATTTCTGCTTGTGGGTTTAAATTTTGTAGGTAAAAAATGTGGCTTTTGAAGTGTGTTGTGTGTGTGTGTATTACATGTATGTATTTTTATGTCTGTAAATACATATGTACCTATAAATATGTAGATACATGCTTCACTGTTTGGGTCAGAAAGTTCAAAAATGGACAACAATGAAATTTGTTGCCTAGATTGACTTTTCCTCTCACAAAAGAGTTCTCTGAAGCATGTGATGCTTGCTGTTTGATACAGCATTTTTCCCACAGTAGAACTACTTTCAGAGTTGGAATTAATCTTCTCAAACCCTGCCACTGATTTATTAGCTAGGTTTCTATGATATTCTAAATCCTTTGTTGTCATTCAGCAATGTTCCAAGGAGTGGATTCCATCTCAAAAAACCACTGTCTTTGCTCATCCATTGAAAGCAGCTTTTTATTTTTTAAAGTTTTATTATGGGATTGCAGCAATTAATAATAATGGAAAAGCTTGCTTTATTGTAAGAATTACCAGTATGTGACACAGACATGAAGCAAGCATATGCCATTGGAAAAATGGTGCCAGTAGACTTGCTCGTTGCAGGGTTGCCACAAACCTTGTTTGTTAAAAAAAAAAAAAAAAATGCAATTTCTGCTAAGCACAATGAAACAATGTATGCCTGTGCGTATGGAGGAGCATGGGGAAATTTGGAATCTGATGAAAATATTATCTTGATTTCACGAGTGTGTAGAGGTCAGATTAATTATACATTACTGATATTTCAAAGCTGTAAAAAAAAATCAAAAACAAGATCGATTGTATGAAAAGATGTTCAACATTATTAATCATTATAAAGACTTGAAATGTTTTATTTCTATTCTTGTCTATTACAACTTATTTGGGGTAGAAGTGGAGAATAGTTTTCCTTATCCTAAATTCATAGCTTGCACAGGCAACTGAAATGCTATACATGCGTTTGGACACAATGAACACTACCTGTGTAGACAGGTACAGTAATTGCTTTACTGCTGAGCTGAGTTAGCAGCTTTTACTTCCTGTACTTCATAAAGGAATTTGATAAAGACATTTTTAAGAATTTCCATGTTTAGTTTTTTTTTTTGCCTCCCAAAATAACCTTTGAACAATAACCAGACTCATACTTGTTTAATGTAACATTACGTTTTTTGATGTCCATGCTATGGTTTTCTTTAATTTCATTCTCTAGTCAAGTATCAAAGACTATACTTTGGCTCTGCCATTTATAAAATGTTCTATCTGCAATTTCTTTTTTTTATTTGAGATAGGGGCTTGCTCTGTCAGTCACCCAGGCTGGAGTGCAGTGGGATGAGCATAACTCATTATAACCTTGAACTTGTGGGCTCAAAGCAATCCGCTTGCCTTAGCCTCCATCCTTGGTAGCTGGGATTACAGGCATGAGCCACTGTACCTGGCCTACAATTTCATCTTTTTTTTTTCTTCAGTTTCATCATCGTTTATATGAGGAAAATAATACGTACCTTGGAAGTTGTGAGAATTAAATAATAAACACGTTAGGTGCCCACACAAAACAGATACTAGAATTTTATCTGTCATTCACCTAAAAAGGATAAAGACAGTTTGCAGAAGATACAGCTGCATGTAGGGGAATATGCTTTTCATTAACTCTGTAAAATCGGGTTTTATCTGTTTGAAGGCTTATATAAGTTTCTGTTCTAAATCCCAGCCATTCTTCCTTTTTCTCTCCCCACCACCCCTTCTCTACATAGGTTTATCAATTGGTTTTCTCATCATCTGAGTAACTTCCAGTTCCGTTGGAGCTGGGAAGATTGGTAAGTGATGGTGTGTTTTATCCTACTTTTCTGTAGTCAAAAAACTACTAATTTTTAAAACTGTAACATAAAAGTGACTGAAATATTTAATTTCTTGGAAACTATTTGTAGTTAAGTACAAATAGTTCCAAGTGCAATTGTAACTTAAAACTTGTAAGTTGTTATAAGTTCACAGATAATTATAGTACAAATGAGTGTAAGTGCAGATGATACATAAGAATTGATAAAACTACATTTCCTCCTTAGGTCAGATTGTCTTAGTCAAGATCCTGAAAGTCCCAAACCAAAGTTTGTAAGAGAAGTTCTAGAAAAATGTATGAGGTAAGTTTTTTTGTGTCTTCTCCTTTGTTTAGGTCTTTTAACTTCTTTGGGAGGATTTCTTTCTCTTCTCTGCACTTGTGATATGTGTTCAGAATATTGGATTCAAAATCTACTTACTCATCTTCCATCCCATTTTTAGTCAAGATTTAGGCTAAAAAAATTAGGCAACCGTGCCATACAGATCCCATGTGAATTTAAGCTGGTAAGTTCTTTTAAAGATGTTACAGGCTGGGCGCAGTGGCTCACCCCTCTAATCCAGCAATTTGGGAGGCCAAGGCGGGTGGATCGCATGATGTCGGAGTTCAGACCAGCATGGCCAACATGAGGAAACCCTGTCTCTACTAAAAATATAAAAATTAGGCGTGGTGGCACACACCTGTAATCCCAGCTACTCGGGAGGCTGAGGCAGGAGAGTTGCTTGAGCCAAGATTGCGCCTTTGCACTGCAGCCTGGCCGACAGAGTGATACTCTCATCTCAAAAAAATAAAATTAAAAAAAAAAGGATGTTATATATGAAATGAATTCAGATTTATAGAAAAGTTGGCACAACAGTACCAAGAATTCTGTATCCTGTTCACCTAGATTCCGTAGCTATTAACATTTTATCATGTTTGCTCTCATGCTCACTCCCTTTTCCTCTCTCTCTAGAGACCCGTTATGTTGGTTTTCCTTTGAGAATCAGCTGCATACCCAGCTGATGTAACAGCCCATTATCCTTTAATGTTCCATTACATATCTTCCCAAAACAAAACCACTCTCCTACGTAGCAAGCATACAGCCTTCTAGATCAGGAAATTAGCTCTGGTACAATCCTACCACATAATTCACAGGTGCTGCTGAAATTTTGCCAGCCATCCCAACGTCTGTATTTCCTGTCTAGTCTATAATGTTTTTTTTTTTTTTTTGGAGACAAAGTCTCACTCTGTCACCCAGGCTGGAGTGCAGTGGCGTGCCATCTCCACTCACTGCAAGCTCCGCCTCCCATGTTCACGCCGTTCTCCTGCCTCAGCCTCCCAAGTAGCTGGGACTAAAGGCGCCCACCACCATGCCTGGTTAATTTTTTGTAGTTTTAGTAGAGACGGAGTTTCACCATGTTAGCCAGGATGGTCTCAATCTCCTGACCTCATGATCCACCCGCCTCAGCCTCCCAAAGTGCTGGGATTACAGGTGTGAGCCACTGCGCCCGGCCTGGTCTGGAATCTTATCCAAGTATATGTGTAGTGTTGAGTTGTCATTCTCTCAGATTCCTTCAGTCCTGAACACTTATTATTTTTCTCTCTTTGTGTTTATACCAGTTTGAAAGAGTCTAGACCTTACTTGGATTGCTCTGATATTTCTCATGAGCAAATTGAGGTCTTAAATTGTTAATTCTCTTGGTGTGTCACATCTAGAGGCACATGATTCCCACCCCTGGTGATGTTAATCTTGATCCACCTGGTCATGTCAATATCTGCCAGCTTTCTCTACCTTAACCTCACCATTTTTCTCTTTAGTAGAATTGATCAGTATTTTGTGGGAGATATTCTGAAGTTTTACTCTTACTCTGTTCTTCATCAGATCTCCATCCTGCTTTTAGCAGCTACCAGTAAGATGGTTGCCAATTGATGATTTTCTCATTCCATTATTTTTTCTGCATTTATTAATGGGCCTTCTGTAAGAGCTGTCCTTTCTCCCCCATTTATTTATTCCTTTATTTATATATCAGTGGGGACTAATTAATTTATATTTCATTCGCTGGGTTATAAACTATGAGGATCATTTATTTTGATGCCCAAATTGTCCCTGATATGTACATGAGGAGTCCTGGTAAGCTCTCTGTTTTTTTTTTTGTTTTTTTTTTTTTTTTTAAGTCTTTGTTTTTAATGTCCCCCGCCATTCATTGAGCATTTCCTTATTTTCTAGAACAACATGTCTAGGATCATCTTGCGTATTTCTCCTAAATACCATATTCCATTAGTAAAGGACTAATTAGTAAAGGACTAATGGAATACGGTATTTAGGAGCCAAGATCTGGGCACTTGATATGCTCATTGCCATTGGGGTGTCATTGGTTCTAAGCCTCTTGGTGGACACACATCCATCCATCCATAACTATTTTTATGTCCACCTGTGTGTATATATGCCTCAATTTCCAACTCAATACCTTATTTCTACACTTCTTCTCTACCATGGTTTGTAAATACCTTCTCAGGCAGTAAGAAACTTGGCTCCCATTATCCTCAATATTTATTTATTTGATACAATGTAGCCAGTCTCCAAAGTGTACGGACTGTCATCTTCACCACACCCCATCATCACCCCACATCCTTGGCCACCAGGCTCATGAGCTCACTCACCCATACCTCAGTTGCAAGCCAGTAAGTTCCGCAGTATGCCTGAGATTTGGTGTGCTGCCTTAGACAAAAACTCAAAGGATTTTTTTTCCTTTCACTCTTGGTTGTCAGCTGAGTTCAAGTTGTTGGAGATTGTGACTTTCTAGGTAAGTTGGGTGTTACCGAAGAATGGGACTGATAAAAGATATTTTCTGAGGCTGTTATTTGTATTGTAGGTTGTCTTACCATCAGCGTATATTAGATATTGTTCCTCCTACCTTCTCAGCTCTATGTCCTGCAAACCCAACCTGCATTTACAAGTATGGAGATGAAAGTAGCAGTAAGTAATGAAACAAATCCCTCTGTCTTTAAAAGGTACCAGTTCAAATATATTTAAATTAGTTGTTTAAAGTGGAGAAATTGAACTTTTTCTTTTCTTGGGGTTTATATTTCCTGTATTCGAAGGGTAGTCTAGCATTAGCCACTGTTTTATTTGCCCTGTCATCATTTTGAGGATTTGGTTGTGATAAAATTAATTACTACTGGCTTATCTTTTCTTTCTCTTTTGAATGTGTTAAGTATAGCAAGATGAATTTATAGTTAGAACTTACTAAACTGCAAATGCGTATTTGTCATGGTGATGGAGATTACTTGAATTAATTATCTTTTTCAGGTGTGGTATTGAGAACATAGATGTACATATTCTGTGGCAGTATGCCTTTAAAAGTAAATTCTTAATTATTATTTTCTTACCTTTTGGTCACATAATCTCTGAAATTGCACCATAAATCAGGGAGTGTAATTTGATGTGCCATTTTGCCCTTTGCACAGTATTTACACTTAATGTAGGTAGAGTATTATACATTGTTGATCACTGGTGGAGTTAGGTGTGGAGTTTTTTCCAACTTATCCTTTGCAGATTACACTTAACACAGCCTCCTCCATGATCCTTCCATTTCATGTTGTGTAGAGGTTCTTTGCATCTCACAACTATCTGCTGTTCCTTGCTTTTCATACCGTACGCCTGTTTCTCCACCTCTGTCTCTGACTGTACCTGTTTCCTTTGAAATAAACTGTGTTGGTCCTGGTACATTTCCTATTTCATTATGTCAACTCTGAAAAACAGATATAATTATCAAAACTACAATGAGGAAATGGCTTCCAAGAGGTCAAACTAGAATGAGATTGCTTCTGAGTGGTGGAGCCCAAATTCAGGCGTAGGTGCACTGCTGAGTGGCCATGCTCTTAGCCACTGTGCTTTTTGGCAGATCAAAGGTTCATGCAGCACTTAGAAGTGCCAGGTTTTGAGTTTTGTCTTGTACTCATTCCGAGAATGATAAAGTACAGTGTTTGCTGTCAGAAAGCTCAGACTTTTGTTGAAGATTAAGCTTTCTTTTTTCCCCATAGGAATAACTCAGCCTAACATTTCAAGGCCTTCATAACCATTGTTCCTACTTTGTTATTTTTCACTTCTCCCGACATGGGCCTCTACTTCTTCCAGGTCCATGTCCTTTTTTATTTTTTCCATACTGTTTGTTCTTGGCTTTGCTATTACCCCAGTCTGGAAAGCCCTTTCTAGCTCCACTTGCTTTTCTCCTTCTAGATTCTAGCCCAAGCTCAATAGCTGTAAATACTTTTTAACCTTTAGTAAGCCAGTTTTGTATTGCTCCCTGGCTGTGTCTAATGTGAATATCTTGGTTCTTCAGCTGGAATGTAGACTGGTGACAGGGGATTCTGTTTTTCTTCGCCTTCTTTCTTTTAGAGAAACAGCTCACAGCAGGTGTAATATGACCATCCTCACGTGACTGTTGTAATTTACTTCATTCATTCCAGTAACTCGTACTCTATGACAGGATTGCCTTTTTTGTTACCTCTTTGTCTACCTTACATTAAAAGCAGATTTCTTGTTGCTCTGGTGATGCCTTACGGTGTATATTAGCACAAATTTTTATAATAAGGACTTAACTGATACCAATAGTAAATACAAGGAGTCCTATCACATGAGCATCTGACTTACGTAGATTCAAGCTTGTGGATTCAGCAAAAAAAGGAAAGTACAAAAACAAAAACCTCTCTAAACTTGGCAGCCATTACCTTGTTGAGGCTCAGACTTCGTTTCCATGGTCCCAAGGAAAGAAAGAGGAAATGGGTGTTGGCAAAATGAAAGAGAAGTACGTTGGTTCTGGCTTTTGAGCCCGGGAGAGTTGAGGGCATTAAAAGACAGTTTAACTGTGTCCACTCTTCTCCTTACCATTCATCTTGAGGATGATCAGCACCTTATACTCTAAATTTTACTTAGCTAAGTGTCCTTAAGGAATTGTTGAAATGAAAATTGTCCCTTTTTAGGTGAAAAACCATTAACCTATTAGAAAAAGCTTCCACATGTGGTACTTTTATACAGATTAAATATTGACCTTGGGATAAAGAGCATCCTATTTTGAAAGGAAGAATTTAAAAAATTTTTTTCTCAGTTATTTAACTATTCGTTAGAATAGTCTTGAAACCTGATCTGTCATTCCCCTTACCCCCAATTCTGTGTTTAGATTCTCTTCCTGGACATTCTGTTGCCCTCTGTTTAGCAGTTGCCTTTAAAAGTAAGGCAACCAATGATGAAATCTTCAGCATTCTGAAAGATGTACCAAATCCCAACCAGGATGATGATGACGGTAAGTGGAATTCAGTATTTCTTGAGTGGAACTATGTATAGGCCAAGTTAAAGCATAAACATAACTCTGGCAACATGATGCGCTTAAAGCAGTATATCTGTATCTGTTTGACCTGTTCAGACTGTTAGTTGTTCTTAGCATCCCAGGTGTTTTCCCCTTATATAAAAAGAGATCCTAACATTTCTGTGATAATACCTTCCTTAAGAATATAAACTTCATCGTAAATACAAAGTGAAATATGATACCATTGAAGGATTTTTAACCCCTGCTTTCACCATAGGTTCCTGAATAGAAAGACTTGGTGTATTATAAAGTTCGACATTTTCTCCAAGTCAAGCTATTAGAATAATAATGCTTAACATTTACTCAGTTATATACCATGTAATTCCAACCAGAATCCTAGGGGTTTTTCTGGGCAAGAGTGGGAAAATTGACAAAATAATTTATACAGTTGCCTGAATCAATAAATGGATATGTACATAGAAAAGCAACTTCATCAAAATAAGGTATTAGTGACCTTTGGATATTTATTACTGGGATTTTGTTTGGATATCTCTAAGAAACTTGTGTTATGATATTAGAGAAAATGAGTTTAGAAAGCATAAGCCAAAATGATGGCATTAAATTTAGACATTGTCAGACATCTTAAGATATAAGCTTAAGTGTTAAGGGTTTGCTGGGTTTTTTTGTTTTTTGGGGGTTTTTTTGGTATTAATATAATAGAGACTATGAATAAGGAAACCTGTGTGATTTTTTTTTTTTTTTCAAGGAATGGATGATAGAATTAAGACAGTCACATAAAACTAAGAATTAAAACATGTGGTTTCATATTTGCAGTGTTTGAAATCAGTGACGGTCTTTTATTGTTTATTAGAACTAAAAAACATTACACAAATATCTGTGTATAGATGTGAGCATACCATCTATTTAGCATTTGAGGTAAGGCACCAAGGAATTGCTGTACTTACATTTTTCTATTTTACTATAAAATATTTTTCAGATGAAGGATTCAGTTTTAACCCATTGAAAATAGAAGTCTTTGTACAGACTCTGCTACACTTGGCAGCCAAATCATTCAGCCACTCCTTCAGTGCTCTTGCAAAGTACGTATGAGTACAGAGCCTTTCTTGAGGGTTTGGAACTTTGCTTCATGAACACCAGTGGTATAGTAATTTTTACCTAAGATTGTTGAATATGAAGATCTTAATAATGCATAATTGGATACAGTGGGTTTGGGTTTGTGGTAGCTAAAATCTATATCCTAAGGCTTCCATCAGTCTGTTTGTACAGTTGGCATATGTACATGGTAAGCGCTTTTTTTCATATAGACATTTAAAGTAGTGAAAAACCTAGATTTTTAGGACAGTCATATGCAGTTGGAAGTTCCCAAGCTAAGTATCTTTGCAAAGCAATGTAAGAAGAAATTAGAATCAGCTACATTGTTGGGAGCCACCCAAAGGTTGACATCTAAAGACGGATATTTTTAACTTGTTAGACAGGGTCCAAAGGAAGAAAGAGCACATAGATTTTCCTCCAACCAAGCAGAGAAACTGAACATCTCACCCCATCTCTGCCTCCAAGGCTTTATGTTACTTCCAGGGTTCCCACAGAAGATGCAGTTTGAATATTCCACCATGTTTGAAGACAGTTCCTTAGTCCTTACCTATTCTTATAAACTGTAGCCCTGGGCTAAAGGTAGTATATTGTAAATGTCTTGAGATTTTGTGACAGCTTCCTTAAAAACTATGAATCTCTAATCACACTTTTTGCATCCTTAATGGTTAATACTTACAGTTATTTTGCATTTGCATATTGCATTATAAATTGAGTAACCTTGAAAAGGCTTTGAAGACACTGAAATGTTTAACGAATAAGTATATATGATATTTTTTTCCCACCATTATCAAAAGGTTTCATGAAGTCTTCAAAACCCTAGCTGAAAGTGATGAAGGGAAGTTACATGTGCTAAGAGTTATGTTTGAGGTCTGGAGGAACCATCCACAGGTAAAAATTATTTAATTAGACATGTTGAAGCTCTGATTATATAGGTATAAAAATAAGGCCGTTAATTGCTATTGTTTTGTTTGTAAAACATGAAATTTGACTCTGCCTAGATAATGGTTTTTAGATCTAATTCTTTCAGTGCTATGGGAGTAATGATGTTTGATTCATTCTTGAAAGAGCAAGCATTATTGTGATTTGGTTTTGAACTAAAATATCTCAACATATTTTAAATGTTCAGCAAGAAGTTTATCTAGTCTATCCAATTTCTAAATACAAGCTCCAGATTTCTCAAACCTTGATATATATTGTGTATTATAAAGAAACATTTAAATAAATTTCATAAAACAGTTGAGTTTTTAATGATAAAACATTGTTTTACATTTAACTTCTGAGGTTCCTCGAAATTATGTATTTTTTTGAATAGGTATTAGTAACTGAAATTTAAATTTTTTTTTTTTGGAGACAGAGTCTCACTCTGTCACCCAGGCTGGAGTACAGTGGTGTGATCTTGGCTCACTGCAACCTCTGCCTCCCGGGTTCAAGTGATTGCCCTGCCTCAGCCTCCCGAGTAGCTGGGATTACAGGCGTCCACCACCACATCTGGCTAATTTTTGTATTTTTAGTAGAGATGGGGTTTCACCATGTTGGCCAGGCTGGTCTTGAACTCCTGACCTCAGGTGATCTACCCGCCTCGGCCTCCCAAAGTGCTGGATTACAGGTGTGAGCCACCATGCCTGGCCAGTTTTTTCAAACTTTAACTGTTACTATTCAGAGTTTTTGTTTAGTCAACCTGTTTCTTGTAGTGCTAGAGCAAAGCAAAGGGGAGAATAAATCTTAAGACCTAATGATCAGGCCAGGCGCGGTGGCTCTTACTGGTAATCCCAGTGCTTTGGGAGGCTGAGGTGAGTGGATCACTTGAAGCCAGGTGTTTGAGGCCAGCCTAGGCCACAGAGTGAAACCCTGTCTATACTAAAATTACAAAAATTAGCCGGGCATGGTGGTACACACCTGTAATCTCAGCTACTCAGGAGGTTGAGCTAGGAGAATTGCTTGAACCTAGGAGGTGGAGGTTGCAGTGAGCCGAGATCGTGCCCCTCCACTCCAGCCTGGGTGACAGAACAAGACTCTGTCTCCAAAAAAAAAAGACCTAATGGTCAAATTGATCAATCAGTTCTACAGCCATCAAAACTAGATTTTATAGCCCTCCTATTTTACTTTTATGGCAGCAGTGTCGTGGCACATATACGTGTGTATGTGTGTGTGTGATTTACTTGAATAATTCTTCTCTCATTGTAGATGATTGCTGTACTAGTGGATAAGATGATTCGTACACAAATAGTTGATTGTGCTGCAGTAGCAAATTGGATCTTCTCTTCAGAACTGTCTCGTGACTTTACCAGGTAATATGAATTATTTTATGAAACTTGTGTTCTCTAAGAATTGATATATGTGTGGTCTCTTATACACAAGCTTCAAATTCTGGTCCAGACCAGGTTGATATTAATATACTGTGGTCCAATCTGGTCGGATTGGGCATGGCAAAAATTCCTAGACAGTGGAAACATACACAGCCTGCATCTCTTAGCAGGGGCTCTTAGCAGGGACTCTCTTAAGTTGCAGCATCTCTTAGCAGGGACTCTCTTAAGTTGAATCAAGACTAAGCTAGTGAAGTAGAAATCCTGTTGAAGGATCCAGACTGTTGGGAGAGAAAACTAGCAAGAGCCAGCTATGTGCAGAGTCTCAGCTAGTCCAGATGGAAATCAGGAAGTGTTCCAGCTTCTGTGGGGATGGCACCTGGAATGCACACCAGGAAGTAGGAGAAACCAAAGTCAAAGTAGATTAAATCATGGGGGTATCTGGGAAGGCTTGGTGATTACCAAGATGCCTGAGGGATGGGGGAAAAGGGGTTGTCACCACAGTCATAATCTTAGGTTTAATGCAGAAGACTCATTCTGCACTCATTCCCCCTAAAGGAAAGAGTTTTTGCTGTTTGGTTCTTATTTGTGAAGTTCACAGACTTTACAGTTGATAGGACCAGGACAGCAGGAGTTGACACAAAGCAGGAAACTAAAGCAAATTACTTGTAAAAACATAAAAATCCATCACAACCTTTAACTTTTCCACTGTATCTGTTATTGCCAGAGGACACTGATCTGAAATATACTGAATCGTTAGGGTGATAAGGTATGATCTAAGGTTGTCATACCAGCCAGGTTGGCCTTCACAAATAAAGACAACAGAAGGACATTTTCAGATTTGTAAACTCCAGAAAACTAACCACCCGAGTATGTGTTAACCGTTGTCCTGAGTGATTTACATTTTCAGTTCATTTTATCCTTACCGCATCACCATAGAGGAGGTTCCATTATTGTCCACATTTTACAGAATAGGGAAGTGTCACAGAGTGCTTTAGCCTGCCCAAAGTCACACAACTAAGCACAGAGCCAGCATTCAAACCAGGCATTCTGGAATCTGTGTAGTGCTCAGCAGCTCCATCTGTTCTTTAACACCTAGCTCAAATATTTGTAACTCTGCAAACCTTTCCCTGACTACAGTCCACCGCCTTCAGAGTTAAAGTGCTCTGCTCTTTTGTCCTATTTCGTAACATTCTAGACTTGGAGTTTTATGAACAGATTGTTTTATTATCTTCCACTTAAACTATTATTTGGGTCAAAATTTGTAGAAGGAAGTACAGTTGACCCTTGAACAACATCAGGGGTTAGAGACACCGACTTCCCACCACCTACCCCACCCCCACACAGTCAAAAATCTGCATGGAACTTTTAACTGCATGGAAAATTTAACTAGTAGCCTGTTGACCAGAAGCCTTAGTGATAACGTAGTCGATTAACACATATTCGTGTTGTGTTAATATTCTGTATTCTTACAATAAATCATAAGAGAGGAAACATCATTCATGAAGTGAGAGTGGATCATCATAAAGGTCTTCATCTTCGTTATCTTCACATTGAGTAGGCTGAGGAAGAGGAGGCGTTGGTCTTGTTGTCTCAGGTAGAAGAAAACCCGTGTGTAAATGGACCTGCACAGTTCGGACCTGTATTGTTCAAGAGCCAACTGTACTATTCTGTGCTGGGTTAGGAGACCTAGTTTATAGACACAAAAGTAGCTAAGAAGTTACTTTAAAAAAAAAAAAAGAAAAGAAAAGAAACACTTATGCAACAAACATTTTGAAGCACCTACAAAGTGATCTTAGTATGTATTTGCTAGTAAGAAAGCTGACATATAATTATCTCATTCTTAGAGCCTATCAGTTGATACCTATTATCAACTAATGAGTTTCTTAAAGGTTCCAAGAGAATAATTGCCTGAGTGTGCGCTAAAGTGTAAATAGTGTAAAGCATGTACAATCAGTCTCAGGTTAGGTCACCATTTTGAGAAAATTTCTACACATGGTGTTTACATTTAAGAGAGGAAAAATGTATTTCCATTTTTAATGTTAGTGTCCATCATAGTTTGCCATTTCAATTCAGTGAGTATATACCTCTAGTAAGGGATGGAAATAAGAAAAATGACTACACAGTACTGCCCTCAGGGGACTCACCTGAATCTAATGGGTGTGAAGATAGATATTTGCACAATTTACAATAAAAGACCAATTCATAAGTATTGCTGGAGAAATATGACTAATTCAGCCCAGAGGACAGAAGGCTGTATCAGCTGTTAAGAATGAATAGATCATAAAGGTTGAAAGGTTTTATTTTCTATAACCATAGCTTGACGTACAATAACCAAATGCCATATTTCTTTAAGATTGTTCGTTTGGGAAATCTTGCACTCTACAATTCGTAAGATGAACAAACATGTCCTGAAGATCCAGAAAGAGCTGGAAGAAGCTAAAGAGAAACTTGCTAGGCAACACAAACGGGTAAGTTTTGTGTAAACTTGTAAATAGTTAAAGAAAATATACCAGAAACTCTGGAGAGGATTCAGAGTTCATTATCGTGATGGTATTTCATTTTTTTCTGAGCCCAAATTAATGCAGAGCTGTTTGCAGAAGCAGAAGAGGAGGAAGGAGCAGGTAGTGTGTTGTGTGCTGTTACACTGCATGATGAACCAGTTCAGGAAGCCACAAACTTCACTTTCCATAGTTTACCATCTCTGGGTCAGCCTCATGTTTACACAAGGGAAGTAGCAGAAGGGAAGAGGACACTTGTATTTCTATAGGAGTCTCTGGGGGAAGAGGGAGAAGACTATAGATACTTACACTTTCCCCATACTGTGAGGAGGAATGGGGCAGTCATTCCCAAGTTAACATAATACTTCTCATAGTATTAATTTAGTATTTTAGCCATTTAAGCCGTGAGTGACTTAACATGATACTCTTCCTTATGAAAGTATTTTCCAGTGTTATGTGTATTTATCATAGTAGAAGGTGAAAAAAAAAAAAAGTTGAGTTTAGTGCCCTACAGGAACCTTTAGCAAGTTTGAGTACAAGTCTCCGTGTAGACATATATGTATACATATATGGATATAAACACTCACAGACCTAAAATACTGTAAGATAAATGGTGTCATCTCATTTTGTAGATGTTATAAAGTGAGACACAGAGAAGTTAAGTAGCATAGCTAGTAGGTTGCATAGCTGGTAAATGACCAGAGCTAGGTTCTGACACAAGTTTATCAGACTCCAGAGACTTTCTCTCATGCCACACTGTTTCTAGAAATGTGCTGTCCGACACAGTAGCTACTAGCTGCATGTGACTATTTTAGTTTAGTTAAATACAATTTAAAATTCAGTTCTTTGGTCACACAACCATATTTCAGGTGCTCAGTAGTAACGTGTGGTTGCCGTCCTAACAGGCCGCACATATTTATATCATTGGCCCCATTGAAGAAAGGTCTATTAGGTAGTAGTGCTCTAGAACCTTACCTTTGAGTGGTGTTAGGAAAGGACAGTCATGTACCCACGTGTCTAGAACATAAAGCAGACCTCATAAATAGGCTGTGTTTATAGAGAGAAAAGTAAGATTCTGTGAAATCCGAGAGCAGGGTTTTGATAATTTTGCTTAAAGCAGAGAGGAGGACATCAGTAGCTGGGGCCTTAGCAGTTAAGTATTACCTCAAAGAATTACCAGGCTTTCTAGATTCAGTGATGCCACTTCTTGCTGAAAGTACCTTGGTATGTAACACCTAGAGCCACGTTCTGGCTCTGCCACTTTCTGGCTGGGTGATGCTGGGAAAGTCATCTAACCTCTCAGCCTGTTTCTTTCTCTGTAAAATGGAAATAAACCATGCCTTGTTTTTCTTTTCCTTTAAAAAAAAAAATCAAAATTCTATAAACTCTTCAGAGTGAGCTGGAGGGGGGCAATTATTAAAGCTTTACGGGAGTGTATTGAGCCCATCATTGCCAGCAGAAAGTATTAAATGGCCCACTTTGAATTGTTTTATGTCAGCTGTAGCCATTTCTAAATTATAACAAGAATGAGCAGGCTTGGCCCGTAGGACTTGCTCAGTTTTTCTATATGGCCCATTAGGAGATTAATGATTAGCAGGCCGTCTCCCTGTTGTTACTGCTCAAATGGTCAAATAGTGATAAATTGTAGCCAAGTCCCCCATGTTGTTACCAAGACAAGTGCCACTAAATTTCCCTGGTCTAGATAAGAACCCATGGTATTTCTGAGTGAGAAGACAGTGTCTCTGAACCACAACAGGACTTTGAGGTATATGTGTGTGGGTGGCAGAGTGGGGGCTACTTTCACTGTAGAATATAAGTCTTAACATTTGGCCAGACACAATAAAATGCTTCCCCTGGAGGAGATTTAACACACTAGAATCTAAATGGTATTTTCCTTTTGTTCCTTTGCCTTCTGTAGCGAAGTGATGATGATGACAGAAGCAGTGACAGGAAAGATGGGGTTCTTGAGGAACAAATAGAAAGACTTCAAGAAAAAGTGGAATCTGCTCAGAGTGAACAAAAGAATCTTTTCCTCGTCATATTTCAGGTATCTTGGCTTGGGACATTTATACATAAAAGGAAACAATACGTTTCTTTAGTTTTAGTTTTTAAAAATGTTATTTTTCATTGTAAAAGGAAATCACATTTATAGAAGAGATTAAAAATAAAAAAATTTAGGAAGGAAATAAAATACTCAGAGGCAACCATGTATGTTTCTGAGTTTCTCTGCTGTTTACTTAGTATTCTTGCATGAGCATTTCTCCATGCTTGAAAAAAAAATTGTGGGTTGCTTTTGTTATATATGTCTCGTTTAATCATTCCTCATTGCTGATCATTTTCCTTCCATGAACATTTTAATGCAGATTCCTGTTAACATTTCTGATTATTTCATTAGAATAGATGCCAGGATAAGTAATATTACTAGGATAAGTAATTTAAGATCATTAAAGGTCTTTATGTATTGCCAGGAAGGACGTACCAACTCATGTTATTACCAGTCTGCCTTTCTAGGTTGACTTAATGAATAATGAAAGTTAGGCACACACACCACAAAGACAGGGTAGAACAAGCAATACTTTGGGGTTTCTTTGTCATGAATTTTTTTCTGAAGTATAAGATTCTATCTCTAGTACTACCTTAACTTCTCCCTTTCCAGCGGTTTATCATGATCTTGACTGAGCACTTAGTACGATGTGAAACTGATGGGACCAGTGTATTAACACCGTGGTATAAGAACTGTATAGAGAGGCTACAGCAGATCTTCCTACAGGTATGTGGGGAACTTTGATTAGATAATAAACAATACTATTCTCAGCCACAAAGATTTTTCATTAAAAAAAAAATCCTTGTCAAATTTGTTAGGAGGCTATGTAGTACCTGTTAGACCCTTTAGCTCATGTCCATTTGCTGCTACCATTGCTCATCAGAATATTTAGGCTTAAACTGATTCTATACCACTTAGATTCCTAATTGCATCGCAACCTCCCCACACACACCCCCGCCTCACCTTTTTTTTTTGAGATGGCGTCTCACTCTTTTGCCCAGGCTGGAGTGCAGTGACACGATCTCAACTTACTGCAACCTCCACCTCCTAGGTTTAAGTGATTCTCCTGCCTCAGCCTCCCACATTGCTGGGATTACAGGCACCTGTCACCACTCCCAGCTAATTTTTGTATTTTTAGTAGGGACAGGGTTTCACCATGTTGGTCAGGCTAGTCTCAAACTCCTGACCTCAGGCGATCTGCCTCCACCTCCCAAAGTGCTGCTGGGATTACAGGCATGAGCCATGGTGCCCAGTCTCCTAATTACCATTTTCTGTGCTGGGGATCCTAGCTGTAATATGAAATGTAGAGGACAAAAATATCAAGAGGACAGTAATTGGATTTATAAGTCCCTAAAAATCCAAGGTTCAGGTGGTAAATTGTACACAGAATCAAGGTAAGCTCCCAAGGGTCCCTCTGCAAAAGCAAAATGCCAGCACCTATTCTCACCTAGATTTAAGTTAAAGGTATATAGGAAAGTGGAGCTAATTCATTGTGTCTTCAGACACTACTCCCCTAAATCTTCATTTGTTCATTCTAGAAGAATGATTAATGTAGAAGTCACTCTAAGTTCAATTATTTGAGCCTCCAAATAGGGATTCCCTCTGATTTTAGTTACTGCCAGTTTTAAAAGCTTTAACAGTCTCTAGTCCTACAGGAATCTCTGAGTGTTTTCAAGGCTTATGGAGGAACACATAGAAAAAAGTGTATTTCATTTTCTGACTCTTTATCTTCCAGTTAGTCCTTGTCTGGCTGCTTTTTAAAAAGTCATAATGTATTATGCCCTGATTGGGGAGTGAGCCAGCTGAGCCTAGTCTGTAATAGTACTAGCAGCAAGCAGGCACTGCTGCCACTGCCTTGAATCATGAATTCTATGTACATGAAGTTGGTAAGAACTGGATTTTTTAAAAAGCTATTGAGCGTTCATTTTTTTCATTTCCCTTTTTTTTTTTTTTTTTGTTAGGGACTTTTAGGGGTCCATTATTCCTATCAGCACTTTTTTTCCCTTCCTTTTTTCATCATTCTGCAGTGTGGGTGGGCTGCTGAAGGAAATGTTCAACAAGATTGCTTATGTGCTTTTTCCTGACCTAACTACCCCCTTTTCTGTGTCCACAGCATCACCAGATAATCCAGCAGTACATGGTGACCCTGGAGAACCTCCTCTTCACTGCTGAATTAGACCCTCATATCTTGGCCGTGTTCCAGCAGTTCTGTGCCCTGCAGGCCTAAGGGTTGTTTTTTCGTCAAGTTTTTTTTTAATATCTTAAAATAATTTGTCTTATTTTTTGATGGTTTGAATGCTTGCTTTCTTGTAGTATCTTTTCACTTCTTAAAGGAAACAAAGGGGGAAGAGGACAGTGGATAACATGGCATTACTTTTAATTGCCCTGAAAAGCAAATACGTCCTAATGGCAGTAATGTGACGATGACCATGATGTATTATATATGTGACAGATACAACTTCTCTGTGATCAGTTTGGTATTTTTTTCTCCTTAAGGCACAAAATAATTGGTTTGAGGTATGTGAAACACTAGAGGTCAACCTTACATAGTATATAGAACTGATGGGTTTACCCAGCTACCCAGTAGCATAACTTTTCACAGCTCGGGGATAACTTAACATGGCTGAAATAAAACTAAAAGTATGGTTTTTAAACTTTGGCATTTCATGATTTATCATCTCACTCTACTCTAAAACTGGTTGTTTCTTACTGAGGGTGTTCTCCATTTGAAATTTTCTCTTCAAAGTATTTTTAAGTAGTATCTTAAGACATGACTTGTTAGTAATAAAAGTGTTACTAGTTGGAAGAGTAGTTCTCAAATTTGTCTTAATGTAAATCACCTGGGAATCTTTCAAGTTATTTTGAAATTTAAACCACCCTCTGAGGGTGGAACGCAGACATCCTCAGTAATCCTTAGTTTCCCCAGGTGATTCCAGGTTTGGTCACCATTATCTTAGAGCATCTACTCACTTCCTCTAGCCTCTGGGTTATTTGTCCAAGGTCTTGTAGTGAGTTACAGAATACTAAAGTGGATGTAGAAGTGGTCAGATTGACTGAAACCATACCCTGAATTAGATGTGAGTTTAGATTTTGTTTATATGGATCCTGATCCAAAAAACTACGAAGTCCTGAGCTTGTTTCCTGTATGGTGTTGATGCTGAAAAGACAGCCGTTTGTAAAATAATACACAAGTATGAGGAATTGTCTGACATTCCAAATTTAGAGGATTTTTAGACTTTTTTCATTAAACCTTAGAAAAAAATTACCAGTAATCCTACAACTACTGGTAGTGGTGTTGTGCATTTGCACAAAATAGGTATAATTTTTTCTTACTACATCCCAAGTTGATGATGCATTAAGCATTTTGCATATTTTGATATATTTTCGCTTTGGTTTACCATACATTTGAGTGGCTACAGAATGTGGTCCACTTAATAGACTGGAATTCCTAGGATTTTTAAATACCATACTGTTTAAGACAAAATACAAAATATTCAGAAAAATCCAGGTTGCATGGTGGGTTAGTAAAACTAAAACCAGGTTCTTGGCTAAATATTCTCATTTATACTGTTTCTCCTTCCCATTGCTTAAGCACAGCACAAACTATGTAATTATATATAATTACAATTGACCCCTGAATAACATGGGTTTGAACTGTGTGGGTCCCCTTACTAAACATGGGTTTTCTTCCACCCCTGAGATGGCAAGACCAGCCCCTTGTCTTCCTCAGCCTGCTCGACATGAAGATGATGAGGATGAAGACCTTTATGATGATCCACTTCTACTTATTAAATAGTAAATATATTTTTTCTTATGATTTTTTCTGTATTTTCATAATTATATAGCATATGGGCTGGGCACAGTGGCTCATGCCTGTAATCCCAGCACTTTGGGAGGCCGAGGCGGGCGGATTACAAGTTCAGGAGATCCAGACCATCCTGGCTAACACGGTGAAACCCTGTCTCTACTAAAAAATACAAAAAAATTAGCCAGGCGTGGTGGCATGTGTCTGTAGTCCCAGCTACTCAGGAGGCTGAGACAGGAGAATCACTTGAACCTGGGAGGTGGAGTGAGCCAAGATCATGCCACTGCACTCCAGCCTGGGCGACAGAGCAAGACTCTGTCTCAAAAAAAAAAAAAAAAAAAGAATATAGCATATAACATACAAAATGAGTTAATTCAGCAGTGGGCTATTGGTGGTTAAATTTTGGGGAAGTCAAAAGTTATATGCAAATTTTTCTGCAGGGTGTCGGCATTGCTAACCCCATGTTCAAGGGTCAACTGTAGTTTAAAATGACTCCTGTCTCAACCAAAGGATAACCTTTAAGGGATTGGTAACTTTGACTCGAAACTGCTTTGTAATCTTTTCACAATGTACTGAAAAGTGTGGCTAGTTATGTTTGATCCACATTCTAGAGAAATTTGTAGGTTTTAATTTCTTTTCTCTTGGTCCTCTCTTCATGTATAATGGTTGCTTTTAACAGCTGTTCGCTGATGTGATCCTGCTCTGTCCCAGTCTAGCAGCTTAAGTGTATGGAAAAACTGAACTAGGAATTGAGTTTTGAAGAAATAAAGGTGTGTAAGAGCAAACATTCAACAGTTGCTGTCCCCACTAATGAAGTTCATACAGACAAAAGATGGCATGTCACTGTACATCATACCTTGCAATAAATGCTCTGTTAAATTGTGTTGGTGCAATTTAACATGCTTTTGTCAAAGTAAACATACTGTTTTCCTAATTTGTAATTACACTTGAAAATGAAAGATGAGGAAGGGGCCTTGCCAACCTGTGTAGAGCAGATTTAGCTGTTAGTGATGTCTGGATACCAGGATTGTCTTAAACTGATAAGGGTGTAAAGGGTGAATAGAAGCATCCCTTAACCACACAGATCTATTTTCTGTAATATAGTGGCCTTGATAATACATGCTCTTTAACTAGTGGTTATTATGTGCCAGGTGCTATAGGTTCACCCTATTAACTACTTCAAACAATCCTTTGAGAGATGATTATGCTCTCTTAACAGATAAAAACAGGCTTTTGGAGTAATTTACCCAGGGTCCACAGCTAGTAAGTGGAATCTGAACCTAGATCCACTTGGTCCAAGAGCTCCTTTCCCCCCACAATGCTCTTACAGCAACCTGAACCCCTAGTTACTCTGTTGTCATCAAGCTGAAAGCTTTTTTCCCCAGACACATCTTGCTGCCCATTCAGAATCAGTTTTTACTGAGCTGTAATATTTGGCATAGCACATATTAATCGAGTGTGAAGGTGTTTAAAAAAATCAAACTTGAAAAATACATAAGCATTTCTGTGTAGTCTCAATTATTTGGACATGACTTTTTTCGACTTACCCTTTCTCCAAGCATCTCCACTAGAGGAAAAAACAAATGTTTAAACTTCTTATTCTATTTGTAGGATAAAATGTCATGTCAAACAATTTGAAAGTATCTAGTCATTTTAACTGGAATTTGTTTTTGTCAAAAAAAAAAAAAAATCCCTAGACCCAATAATTGTTTTGACAAGATACGGGAAAATTTCACTAAAGTTGATGCACATGCCTGTGGTGATTTGAGATTGGGTTGTCACTTCCTTTCCTTAGAAGTCTGAAAGCAGCATGGAAGCAAGCCTGGGACTAAATGAACATACTCCTAAGGCACTTAGGTGCACACCTGGCACCTGGTTGGTAAATGCTCAGTAAATGTTAGCACTACTTAACGATGAACATCAGTGTCGCCTTTGATCAACAATCAGACACTCAACCATGAAAACAGCTCTTTTCCACTTTAATCCAACATTTAAAAAGCTATCTAGACTAATGTTAAGGCCCACAATAGAGGCCCCAAGAGTACAGAAAACATGATCAGACTCCTACAACTCAGTGTTTATTTCTGCTATTAGGGCTTTTTCCAGCAGTAGCTCCCCACTGTTTCCACCATCGTGGAGACAGAAATCGTCCTAAAAAACACATGACCAGAACCTGGGGTACAGTGGTACACCACCATTTGTTTCCTGGTTAAGAATCCAGTTCAGCCAGCTGTGGCCTTTATTGAAACTTTCTCCCTCTACCCCAGTCTAGGGTTTGCCTCGGTATCTTGTCCACAAATTTGTAGCTGACCTACCACTTTTTCACCTACTCTAGCACTCAGCTCCCATCTCTGTTGTAAGAAAGCAATCGCAGACATGACATTCTGCACACAACCAGGCCAGGCGACCTTCACTGAAATGTGCTAATTTTAAGCCATAACATACATAATTATTACTGAAGCATTACTTATACAAGGATTTCATTCATCTATGAAGATGTTGCATTTTTTTGAATTTTGAACATGACCAATCTAAATTTCCTTTATTTAAATATAAAATTCTATAAAACAGGTCACTGAACTAAAAAATCACATTTTTTCATATGTCAGTTCATGGCCACACACAGTACAAGTCTTGCGGTACATGTCATCTTCTAGGTTTTCTTCTGGTCCATACTCATGTTGATGAACAATCGTCTCCCTTTTCCACACGCTGCTTCTTACTGCTCGCCGCAATTCTGAGAAAAAAATTTAAAAGTCATCTTTTCAGTGGTGCTATTCAGCTGAATCCAAAAATCCAAATCCATCAAGCTTTCAGCAATGTACGTGTGTGTGTCTATGTGTATTTAAACCATATATAGTTTACCTTAATTTTATAACAAAGTTGATTATACAAACTTGGCAAACTTACTTTCTTACCTCACTAGTTCGGCCTGTGAATCAAGTTTTCACTGGAGCAGTGTGAAACAAGAGATTCAGAAATGGTTATGTGGGTTGGTGGTATGCAAAACGGAACCATATTCAGAAGTGAGTTGAGTAACAAAATAGGACACATTCAGGTATGTTTGACTTCAGATAACAGAATGCCATAGTAGGAAAATGAGTCAGCTGAAATAAGAAAAAGTATTTTTAAGTTCTTGTCAGGAGCTACGTCAATAAGCATCAAGTCAAGCTTTGCAAGAAAACTAGAAAGTAGAGAACTCTACCACTATGCTGGTATGTTTTCATCTTAGAAAAACTGCTTGTGCAGTAAGACCTCAAGTCTATTGAAGTTCTTATAAGAGGGCTAAAAATAAGAATCACAGAATATTAAGAGCTGGAAAGAACTACAGAGTTTTGATTTTATTTTGCAGGTTGGGAAACTAAGCAAAGATAACTGTGTAGCCAGGACACTGGTCATATTCTAATGTTTGGAGCTTTTTCTGCTACTTCCTGTCAAAATCATTTTACAAAGAAAATTATATTGGGTTCTTTGAAAGCAACCAAGTAAATCATATTTTAATAAAAAGCAACACTTTACATTTCTATTCTCACCAGTTATCCACACAGTTCATCATTGTCTTTGACAGTGGCATTACCTAAGGGAGAGTATGATAGCTGTCTTGTATAATCTCAGCTATAAAACTCAACATACACCAAGTAATCACATATTTTCCCTAATTCATTTTAGATCTATAAGTAGTATCAAAATACTACTTGAATCTTATTTTCAGCTTTTATGTCATGAGGATGAAAACACAGGGCTATGTGTAAGGCAGTGTTCTTACCACTTTAAATACATTTAATCCTCACAACCCTTTAAGCTAAGTAGAATTATTCCAATTTTACAGATGAGAAAACCAAGGCACAGAGAAGTTACAAGTTGCCCAAGGTTGTATAGTTGATGGATACTTCTAGCATGAAAAGTACTTTGACATTATTTCAGTGCACATACCTCTAGATAGGTTTTGGTCTAGAAGAAAAAAATGTTCATCCAAACTCTTCATTTCTTTCAGTATCCTCTCATATTCTGAAGACCTTGGTTTTTCTAGATACAGATCTGGAATGCCCTCCTTCCTTTAAATTTTACCTTAGGATATCTTCTAAATAAAAAATGATATGCTAACCGGAACTCCACAGATGCCCCCTGGTTTCAGATAATGTAAGGAAGATGTTGCCTACTTGAATTCTAATACCTGCTTTTCAACTTGGTTCTCATGTAAGACATCTGGCCACCTTATCCCACTGAAAATCCTACAAAATTTTGCTGTGGCGCAATCATGCTAAATTAACTTTTCTGCCTAATTTGAATATTATGTGTACTTAAAAAGAGGTACCAAAGAAAACTTTTCTGAATACTAAAAAAAAAAAAAACTTGTAGTAAAACTCTTTCTAGCCATAATTGAACCTAAGGTTTTACACTGGCTTTGACTTTTTCTCCCCACTCTTCAGCTAATGTGTCAGGCTTAATGGTAAGAATAAAGCCACATCTTTAATTTATTTACTAGACATTCCTGGAAAAACTTGTGCCAGAAAGGAAGTATTTTGGGCCAGGTGCAATGGCTCATGCCTGTAATCCCAGCACTTTGGGAGGATTATCTGAGCCCGGGAGTTCAAGACCAGCCTGGGCAACATAGTGAAACCCCCATCTCTTAAAAAAAAAAAAATTAAAAAAAATGTTTTTAATTAGCTAGCCATGGTGGCATATGCCTGTAGTCCCAGCTACTTGGGAGGCTGAGGTGAGAGGATCACTTAAGCCAAGGAGTTTGAGCCTGCAGTGAGCCGTGATTGCACCACTGCACTCTAGCCTAGGTGACAGAGCGAGACCCTGTCTCAAAGGAAAAAACAACAGAATATAAGGAAGTATTTTTAAATAGATAGGTCTGGAGTTTTTTTCACCCTTCTTTCCCTTTCTGAACAATCCAGTCCTATGGAACAAGTAAGCATCCACAGCAGGGTGAGAGAGCCCAAGAAAAAGAGGGCTCCCTCCAGAAGAGGAGGCAGCAACAGTAACGGGAATTAGTCACACACAGGGCTTCGATCAAGTCACTATATTAAGGATCATGGGAGCCACCAGGTTTCTCATCATCCAAAAAGCCCGTATAAGTAAAACTAAACTGACCAATGAAATTTTAGAACTGGATGTATCAGTGTGTAAACTCAAGGTTTACGTACATTTATAGACAGAGACATAGAAATACAGGTACGCATGTGTTGTGCTAGAAAGCAGGAGTGCTCAAGAAATTATGACATAAGGCCAGGCATGGTGGCTCACACCTATAATCCTAGCACTTTGGGAGGCCAAGGCAGGTGGATCAACTTGAGGTCAGGAGTTTGAGACCAGCTTGGCCAGTATGGTGAAACCCCCATCTCTACTGAAAACACAAAAATTAGCTGGACATGGTGGCACATGCCTGTAATCTCAGCTACTTGGGAGGCTGAGACAGGAGAATCACATGAACCCGGGAGGTGAAGGTTGCAGTGAGCTGAGATTGTGCCACTGCACTCTAGCCAGGGTGACAGAGCGAGACTAGGTCTCAAAAGTAAACAAGTAAATAAAAATTAAAAAGGAAATGACATGTCAAAAGATACAAAAGCTAGTCACTAGGCCAAATCAGACCATTTGAGCAACAAAGTAAGGACAGAAAGAACCAAAGCCACTGGAGAAAAACAGAAATTAATGAATTCATACCAATAAGTAAATGGGGCAAAGGATGTTACAGAATGCTGACTGCCAACTGCTTAAATGCAGAAGGAATGCTGGAATTAGAAGACAATTCTTATAACCATCATACTAAAGACTGGTTCTAGCAAGAACCATCAATGGATGGATACTAAATCTAGGGGGATACAATTTCTTTTTGCTTATCAAATCAAAAATCAGAATTACCACTGAGGGCTGACAGACATCAGTGCCTCCAGATATGAGGCCCTGAGAAAAGCACATCACTTACATACTGTCCCTGGCCTGAAATGCATACCCTACATCCAGCCAGCAGGACACACCAGAAACTGCCCCAAGTGAGAAGCATGTTTTGAAAGGCAGGGCAGGGGAAGCAGACTTTTCTTCAAAAATGCCAATGTCATAAAAAATAAGAGCTGTGTAAATATCCCAGAAAAGTTTAGAAAGACTTGGTACCTAAAGCCAATACCCAATCCCAGACTGGATTCTGTTCTAGAAAGGAATCACTAAAAAGAATATTAGATCGGCCGGGCGCGGTGGCTCAAGCCTGTAATCC